>NC_066517.1:19237892-19455392 GCF_024679095.1 Eriocheir sinensis | reverse complement strand
CTCTTCCCCTCTCTCCTCCTCTCTCTTTCTTCTTCCAGTTTTTTGTCCCTCCCTCTCCCCCGCTCTCTTGGCCTATATAGGGACGATGAGATAAGAGTCAGTAAATAAGATAGGGAGGCGGCAGGGTGAATAAAGGGAGAAATTGTTTTAGTTTGCAGTGCCCGCCCGAGAAAGACGAATGGCGGAGGGGATATTATGAGGAGAGGATAAACATTTAGATAAGGCGGCGGGCAGGCAAAGAAACGGACGGGCGGGGAGAGGATAGGCAGACAGGCAGGCAGTTAATACGCAGGCAGGCAAACGAGAGATAGACAGACAGGGCGGGGAGAAAGATAGGCAGACAGGCAAACGAGAGATTGATAAACGGACAGACAGACAGGGCGGGGAGAAAGATAGACGATAGGCATTTGATACGCAGATAGACAGGCAGACAAGAGATAGACAGACAGACAGGCGGGGAGAAAGATAGACGATAGGCATTTGATACGCAGATAGACAGGCAGACAAGAGATAGACAGACAGACAGGCGGGGAGAAAGATAGGCAGACAGGCAGGCAGTTAATACGCAGGCAGGCAGACAAGAGATAGACAGACAGACAGGGCGGGTAGAAAGATAGACGACAGACAATTGATACGCAGATAGACAGGCAGACAGGCAAACAAGAGATAGACAGACAGACAGGCGGGGAGAAAGACAGGCAGACAGGCAGACAATTAATACCCAGACAGACAGACAGGCAAACAAGAGAGGGGCCGAGTGGTTAGCGTGCGGGCGTCAGCGAGGACCTAGCGTGGATTAGGTTCGAGTCCCACCGAAACACGCTGATTCTTCAAACCATCGTCGAGTGGCGGAAGATTACCCACATGCTGTCTGGATCTTCGGTCAACCTTAACTTCAGCGACTTCGTTTCAAGAGGAGCACCGGGAGGCAGCACGGCCAAGCAAGAGTCATACATCACGGCAGCCACTATAAATATAACTTGCCTGCGGCACTAACGGGATGGGATAACGCCCCTCAAGAAAGTCTACCGCGCTACAGGCAACATATAAAAAAAGGCAAGCAACAGCTAGACACAGACATGAGGCAGACGGATGAAAAATTTATGAAAGTAGACAGACAGACAGACGGACAGACAGAGAGGAAGACTACGAATAAGATAGAAGTGTAGTCAGGATAGACACTAAGATAGACATACAGGAAGAAAGACAGACAGACTAAGGCGTAGACTTGCAGATAGAAACAGACAGACGAGTGAGTAGACAGAAAGAAAACAGACCAACAGACAAATAGACTATTAAGATAAACAGATAGAAAAACAGGTAGACAGACAGACAGACTAAGACGTAGACTGGTAGATAGACACTGACAGACAAGTAATTAGACAGAAATAAAAACAGGTCAACAGACAAATAGACTTTTAAGATAAACAGATAGAAAAACAGGCTGAAAGACAGACAGGCTAAGACGTAGATTGGCAAATAGATAGACAGACAAGTAAGTAAACAGAAACTAAACGAGACCAACAGACATATAGACAGACTGACATATCGATAGGCAGAATTCAAGACGGAAAAACTGACACACTTAAAGGAAAACAGAAAGACAGATAGAAAGACAGACAGACAATACAGCAAACAGGAAGAGGAAGAGCCAGGCCAGTAAACAAACAGACTTTAAGACAGACATAAACAAAGGAAGACACATAAACAGACACAGAGTAAGGCAGTCAGACAGTATAATCCAACCAACCAGACAGACAAACAGACAGACAGATAGACAGACAAGACAAACGAAAAAACATGTACAGTTGAACAGACAGAAACGAAAATAACACAGACAGACAAATATATAAGAAGACATTGAAAAAACTGATAAACAGACAGACAAACAGACAGTGAGGTAGACAGACGCGACCAAAACCAACCCGTCAGACAAATAGAAACAGACATAAACAAACAGACGCATAAAAAAAAACAGACAGATAAACAGACAAACAGTATAAGCCAGACAGAGACGATAAAAGCCACACACACACACACACACAGACAGACACAAATCCAGATAAATGCCGGGAGAAAAATCATGCCGGGGCCTGTGTTACGAAATTAGCTTTCTCGAGGAGCACAAAAAAGGAATAATGTATGGGACAATCCAATCAACGTGAATGATTTGCCGCCCGAGAGATAACAAGAGACAAAAAATGAAGATAAAAAATGAAAAAAAAAAAAAAGCGATAAGGAACAGTAAACAAAATAAAAGAAATAAGAGGAAAAAAATATATAACAAGAGACTGAAATTAATGAAAAGGACCCGATAAAAAAGACTTGAGTAACAACGAATCAGAAAAGGACAAAAGGAGATAAATGAAAAAAAAAGTCGATTAAAAGAGACATAGAAAGTAACAATAAATAAGAAAAAGAGAAAAAAGGAATAAAATAATGCGATAAGTAAAGAAAATCGATAAAAAGAGAAAATGAGCAACAAATAAGAAAGGAAAAAGAAAAGGAGAATGAAAGAAATAGAATAAAGTCGATAAATAAAGAGACAAGGAAGAAAGAAATAAAGAAAAGGAGGATAAATAAAGAGACAAACAAGAAAGTAAAAAAGAAAAGGAGATTAAAATAAATAAGATAAAGTCGATAAAGAAAAAGACAAACGAGTAACAAAAAAAAAAGACAAAAATAAAAGAGAAGAGAAATAAAAAAAAATGAAAAAGTGACAAATGAGCAACTGTACTTTTCCTTATAATAAAAAAGTAGAAAAAAGAAAAGAAAAATATGAAAAAGCGGGGAAAAAAGTGAGATTGAAGGAAATGAAAAGTAAATCAAAGGAAAATAAAAAGAAGCGAGATTTCAAAGTCGTCATTTATATTTAGGACAGTTATTGTTTTCTTTCTTTTCCGTCAACTTGTTTTTTTTTTCTTATTATTATTTTCCTTTTTTCTTCACTCGCTCCCTACAAAGACGTCTTCAAAGTTAGGCTTCGTTTTCTTTCCTTATATCGGGGCACAACACACACACACACACACACACACACACACACACACACACACACAATACCTCTCTCTCTCTCTCTCTGTAACGGGAGTGCGATGTAGCGAAGGTCTGGTGACTGTTCCTTTGATGTTTTAAGAGAGAGAGAGAGAGAGAGAGGGGGGGGGGGCCCGTTCTGGTTTATCTGAGAGAGAAGGTCGGAGAAAAGACAGTTCTCTAAGCATCGGAGAGAGAGAGAGAGAGAGAGAGAGAGAGAGAGAGAGAGAGAGAGAGAGAGAGAGAGAGAGAGAGAGAGAGAGAGAGAGAGATGGGGGGGGGGGGGATATTATCATCAGACTCTTGCCGATTGGAGGAAGGAAGGAAGGAAGGAAAGAAAAAAAAGAGAAAGGGGAAGAAGAGGCCCATCCGGTAACATCTTGAATAGGAGGAGGAGGAGGAGGAGGAGGAGGAGGAGGAGGAGGAGGAGGCGTAGTGGGAAGAGAAGAAGGAGGAGGAACCATAAATAGAGGTAAAGAGAGAAAGATAAAGAACATTAGAATAACCTCAACGCACAGAGAGAAAGAAAGGAAGGAAGGAAGAATAAAAGGAAAATAAAGGAAAGAAGGAAGGAAGGAGAGGAAGAGGAGATAGAAGAATGAATAGTAGATAAAGGAAGAATGAAAGTGAGATAAAGGAAGGAAGAAAGAAAGAAAGGAAGGAAGGAAGGAAGGAAGGAAGGAAGAATGAAAGGAAAATAAAGGAAGGAAAGGAGGAAGAGATAGAAGAATGAATAGGAGATAAAGGAAGGAAGGAAGGAAGAATGAAAGTGAGATAAAGGAAGGAAGAAAGGCAGAACGGAAGAATAAAAGGAAAATAAAGAAAGGAAGGAAAGGAACAGGAGACAGAAGAAAGAAAGGAAAAAGGCAGAACAGAAGGGAGGGAGGAAGGAAGGAAGAATAAAAGAGAAATAAAGGAAGGAAAGGAGAAACGAAGGAAGAGAATCTGTTTCCAGTGACAAAAATCCTGAGGGTGAAGAATGAGCGACAAGGAGAAGAGGAGGAAGGAAGGAAGAAAAACAAGGAGGAGGAGGAGGAGGAGGTAGAGAGAGAGAGAGAGAGAGAGAGAGAGAGAGAGAGAGAGAGAGAGAGAGAGAGAGAGAGAGAGAGAGAGAGAGCATAGTCCAGGAGTGTTATGATTGGGGGAGGGAGGAAGATGAAAGGGAGAGATGAAAGGAGGGAGAAGGGAGCGGAAAGTAGGTGGGGAGAAGGGTAACGAAGGGGAGAGAAGGGGGGGAGGGGTGAAGCATGCTCTTGAATAAGATAAGAAGGGAGGGGAGAAGGAAATAGGGATGAAAGAGGAGGAGGAGGAGGAGAGGAGAATGGATTGTTACGATGGAAGGAAGGTAAAGGGAGGGAAAGAAAGGGAACGAAGAGGAGGAAAAGGAATTAAAGGAAGGGGAGGAAAATGAAGGAAGAAAAGGAGAGGAAAAGGAGTGAATTGAAGGGGAGGAAAAGGAATGGAAGGAAAGAAGGAATATGAATGAAGAAAAGGAGAGGAGAAGGAGTGAATTGAAAGGGAGGAAAAAGGAATGAATTGAAGGGGAGGAAAAGGAATGGAAGAAAGGGGAGGAAAAGGATTGGAGGGAAGAGGAAGCGAGCATGAGGGTGGATTGGAGGAATTTAGGATGAAAACGAGAGTGGGAGGAAATTTAAATGGGAGGGGAAGGAAGGGGAAGGAAGGGAAGTGGAGTGAGGGGAAAACAGGAGCAGGAAGAGGAAGAAGAAGGGGAAGAGAGAGGAGGAAAATGTAAAACTAGAAACAGAGAGGAAAGGAAGAGAAGAGAATCAAGAAGAGGAAGGAAAAAAGAAGGGAAAGGCAACAATAGAAGGATATGGAAAGAGGAGAGGAAAGGAAGAGAAGAGAAGGTAGGAAGAGGAAGAGAAGATAAACAAGAGAAAAGAAGAGGAAAAGGAAGAATAAAAGACTGGAAAAAAAAGAAGAGGGGAAGGGAGATAAGAGGAAGCATATTTTGATGAAGAGTTACTGAGAAATCGAGTGGAAAAAAAAAAGAGATAAAAATAAAAGAGGAAGAGGAGAGGGAAGAGGTGGAGGAGAGGAGGAGAGGGGGAGGGGGAGGAAGAAGAGAAAGTATGTACGTGGGAGAGACTAATCGAGGAATGGAGGGGAAAGAGAGAGAGAGAGAGAGAGAGAGAGAGAGAGAGAGAGAGAGAGAGAGAGAGAGAGAGAGAGAGAGAGAGAGAGAGAGAGAGAGAGAGAGAGAGAGAGAGAGAATAAAGGAGAAGCGGAGAGGAAAAAAGCAAACCCGCGTAAAAGGAATGGGGAGGAAAGAAAGGAGGAAAAGAGGAGAGAGTCGAGGAGAGATGAAGAGGTGAAGAGGAGGAGAGGGGAGAGGAAGGGGAGACGCGTGTTTTGTGAGAGGACTGTTGAGGGAGGGAGAGAAAAACAGGGAGGGGAGAGAAGGGAAGGGGAGAAGGGAGGCAGAGAGGGGAAGGGAAGGAGGAAGCATGCTGGATTGGGAGGAATGGAGGGGAAACAGAAGGGGAGAGAGGGGAGGGAAGGGAAGAGGGGAGGGGAAGGAGGAAGCATACTGGAGTGGGAGGAATGGAGGGGAAACAGAAGGGGAGAGAGGGGAGGGAAGGGGAGAGGGGAGAGGAAGGAGGAAACATGCTCTTGTGGGGGGGGGAGGAGTGGAGAGGATATAGGGAAGGGAGGGGAGAGAGGTGGAGAGGGGAAGGTAAGTGGAGGGAAAAGTGGAGAGAAGTAGGAAGGGGAGGAAAAGGTGGAAACAAGCTCGTATGGAAAAGGAAAAAGGGGAAAAAAGGGAGGGAGAGAGGGGAGAGAAGAATGGAGAGGGAGGACTGGGGAGGGTGGAAGAATGGAGAGGGAGGACTGGGGAGGGTGGAAGAATGGAGAGGGAGGACTGGGGAGGGTGGAAGAATGGAGAGGGAGGACTGGGGAGGGTGGAAGAATGGAGAGGGAGGACTGGGGAGGGTGGAAGCATGTTCGTGTGGAAGGGTCATTGAGGTGGATGAGGGCCGGTGGAGTGTTTGGGTTAAATGGACAGCACGAGGGCTAGTCTGAATTTGGTGGCCCCTCCTCCTCCACCTCCTCCTCCTCCTCCTCCTCCTCCTCCTCCTCTCTTTTTTATGACTTTTCCTCTCCTCCATGTCCTCTTTCCCTCCCTCCTTTTCTTCGGCTCTTCTTCCTATCTCCTCTCTCGTCTCCTCTTCCCCTTCCACATCTTTACCTCCTTCCCTCCTCCTCCTCCTTCTCTTCCTCTTTTTCCTCCTTTCCCCCTCTCCTCCATCTCCTCTTTCCCTCCCTCCTTTTCTTCGGTTCTTCTTCCTATCTTCTCTTTCGTCTCCTCTTCCACTTCTACATCGCTTCCTCCTTCCCTCCTCCTCCTCCTCCTCCTTCTCTTCCTCTTTTTCCTCCTTTCCCCCTCCTCCATCTCCTCTTTCCCTCCGTTCTTTTCTTCCATCGTTCTCTTCGTCTCTTCTTTCTATCTTCTCTTCCTTTATCTTTTCTTCCTTCTTCTCCTCTTCATCTTTTTTCTCCTTTCCCCCTCCTCCATTTCCTCTGTCCTTCCGTCGTTAACTTAGTCTTTTTTTCGTCTCTCCTCTTCTCTTTTCCTCTTTTCCTTCTACCCTCCGCCCCTCCTCCTCATCCTCCTCCTTCGTCTCTCCCCTCCCTTCCCTTTATTTATTTCCCTCTCCCTCTCATATCTCTCCTCTTCCTCTTTCATTCCTTATCTCGTTCCTCACCTCCCCATCTTTCACATCCCCTTTGATTCATTCCCTCCTCCTCCTCCTCCTCCTCCTCCTCCTCCTCCAACTGACAACACACCATGAATATGCGATCCAAAAAATTCAGTTTCACCGAGAAAATCACTTTGCAACAGGAAGCCGGAGTTTCGAGTTTCACCACCACCACCACCACCACCACTACTTAAGCACCACCACTACCACTACCACTGCTTTAAACACCACTACATCTTGCACTATCACCACCACCACCACGTCCACTCCTCCGAAGAGAAGAGAGGTGGAGTAGAGATCCATACACTCGTAAACAGAGACATCACCACCACCACCACCACTACACCACCACTACCACCACCACTACTTAAGCACCAATACATCTTCCACAATCATCACCACCACCACCACGCCCACTCCGAACATAAAATAGAGGTGGAGTAGAGATTCACACACACGTAAACACAGACACATCACCACCACCACCACCACCACCACCACTGCTTTAAACACCACTACATCTTCCACGGTCATCACTTCCCACCACGCCCACTCCCCCGAAGATAAGAGAGAAGTGGAGTAGAGACTCACACACACGTAAACAGAGACACATCACCACCACCACCACCACCACCACTGCTTTAAACACCACTACATCTTCCACGGTCACCACTACCCACCACCACGCCCATTCCTCCGAAGATAAGAGAGAAGTGGAGTAGAGATTCACACACACGTAAACAGAGACACATCACCACCACCACCACCACCACCACTGCTTTAAACACCACTACATCTTCCACGGTCACCACTACCCACCACCACGCCCACTCCTCCGAAGATAAGAGAGATGTGGAGTAGAGATTCACACACATGTAAACACAAACATCACCACCACCACCACCACCACCACTGCTTTAAACACCACTACATCTTCCACGGTCACCACTACCCACCACTTCCACTCCTCCGAAGATAAGAGAGAGGTGGAGTAGAGTAGAGATTCACACACACGTAAACACAAACATCACCACCACCACCACCACCACCACTACTACCACTACTTTAAGCACCACTACATCTTACACTATCACCACCACCCACCACGTCCACTCCTCTGAAGATAAGAGAAGTGGAGTGGAGTAGAGAAGAGAAGATTCACCACACGTAAACAAACAAAAACACCACCACCACCACAACCACCACTAACACTAACACTACTTTAACCTCCACCACCACCACCACATTCTCCACGTCCACTCCTCGGGCGATAAGAGACAGACAAGTGGAGGAAGTGGAGTAAAGAAGCAACGATCCACACACTCGTAAACACACAAGCACAGCAGCACATCCGGGATTGAAACAGGAAAACAGAAAAAAAAAGTGAGGAGTGAAAAAAAAAGCTTCATTTTGCACGACATTGGTTCGAACACCTGTTTTGGTCACAACACTGAGGGGAGAGAGAGTGGGGAGGGAGAGAGAGGTAGGTAGGTAGGTAGGTAGGAAAGCAGGTGGGTTATGGGGATGTACGAGAGGAAGGGAAAGGAAAACGAAAGTGAGGGAAAATATATGAACGAGAGGAGGGAATTATGCTGAGGTAACGTTTAGGGAAGGAGGGAAAGGGAAGAAGGGGAATAAAATGAGACAGGAGGGAGGGTGATAATGAAGCCGAGGAAAGGAAGAAAAAAAAGGAAAAATATACATCAGGCGAGAAAGGAAAAAATCACCCATGTAAGAAGGAGAGACGGTGAGGGGAAGAAAGGCGAGGAAAGGAGAGGAAAGATGAGGGGAAATGGGAGGAAAAATGGGAATATGTGGGGAGGAAAAGGAAGGAAAGGTAGGATAGAGAGGAAAGATGGGAGTGGGTAGGGAAGAAAGAGGAGGAAAGATGGAAGTGGCAGGGAGGGAAAGGGTGGGGAGGAAAATAGGAATGAGTGGGAAGGAAAGAGGAGGAAAGTGAGAGTTGGAAGAGAAGGAAAAGAAAAGGAAAGGGGAGGGAAAAGGTAGAAGTGGGTGGGGAGGAAAAATAGGAATGTGTGAGGAGGAAAGGAGAAAAAGGAGAGGAAAAAGGAAGGAAAGGGGAGGGGAGAAGGTAGAAGTGGGTGGGGAGGGAAAATAGGAATGTGTGGGGAGGAAAGGGGCAGGAAAAAGGGAGAAAAAGCGGGAATGGGTGGAAGGGAAAAAGGGAAGGAAAGGGGAGGGGAAAGGTAGGTGGGTGGGGAGGGAAAAATCTGGGGTGGGGAAAAAAGGGAGAAAAGTGGGAATGGGTGGAGTGGAAAAGGGGAGGGGAAAGGTGGATGTGGGTGGGGAGGGAGAAGGGGAAAAAATCTGTGGTGGGGAGGGGGGAGAAAAATTGCATCAAAAGCCAAAGACGGGGAAAAACTCTACGGAGGAAACATTACCTTTTTAGGAAGGAGAGAGGCAGAGAGGGAGGGAGGGGAGTGGGGCGACCTCCGCCTTCCCCGGAGGATGAGGGGAGAATGAAGAAGAGTGAGGGGAGAGTGAGGGTGCTAACGCCTGCTCTCCGCTGGGCCACGCTAACGACTGACTCCCCTCGCTCTCTCTCTCTCTCTCTCTCTCTCTCTCTCTCTCTCGCTCTCGCTCTCGTTCTCGTTTCATCACAGAAGGAGGATAGGATGTGTGTTTGTGTGTGCGTGTGTGTGTGTGTGTGTGTGTGCGGTGTGGTGTGGATAGGTGAGGGAAAAATCAAAGGTGTGACTGTAGGTGTGGCTCAGAGTAAAGAAAGGTGTGTAAAGGGCCAAGAGGGCGGTAGGTGTGGCGTGGGTGTGGCCTTGTCTTCAGGAGAGGAGTGTGGCCGCCCGGGTGTGGTTAGATCAAGGGCAGAGGACCAAAGGGATGTGGTCGGAGTCAGAGGATGTGTGACTATGGAGGGTGATGGCGGTGGGGGCGGGAGGGGAAGACTTGAAGGGGTGTGGCTACGTGTTGAGGGTGGGCTGGGGAGGGCGGGGAAGGGGTGTGGCTCTGGCTCTGGCTCTAGAACGTGCATTTGTAGGCAAGGTGTTGGCGTGAGATGTGGCTGGTAAACAGAGAGAGAGAGAGAGAGAGAGAGAGAGAGAGAGAGAGAGAGAGAGAGAGAGAGAATGTGTTTACCTTACTTTGCCTGCTTAACACACACACACACACACACACACACACACACACACACACACGCGCACACGATTCATAAGCCGAGTTGACATGTTGCATCGCTGAGCCCTTGTCGAGGAGAGGCGAACGAGCTGCTTGAGCCCGACTGACAAAAAAAAGAAAAAAGGAAAAGAAAAAAAAAGCAGGAAATGAAAAGGACCTCGCTGGCGTGTACACTGAAAGAATAACTAAGAAAGAAAAAAAAAGCATGTGTGCGTGTGTGTGTGTGTGTGTGTGTGTGTGTGTGTGTGTGTGTGTGTGTGTGTGTGTGTGTGTGTGTGTGTGTGTGTAATAACAAGTCGTCGACACTTTTTTTTTTCATTGTTCGGAGGGTTTAAGAAGGATTAGGGCGAAGTGAAGTGAAAGGAAGGGAAGGGAAGGGGAGGGAAAGGAAACGAAAGGAAAAGGAAGGGTAGGGAAGGAAAGGAAAGGGAAGGGACAGGACTAGACGGAACAGGAAGGGTAAGGAAGGGAAGGGAAAGGAAAGGAAAGGAAAAGGAAGGAAAGGGAAGGGAAAGAACGGGACGGAACGGAACGGAACGGGAAGGGAAGGGAAAGGAAAGGAAAGGAAGGGAAGGGAAGGGAAGGGAAGGAAACGAAAGGAAGGGAAGGGAAGGGATGAGAAGGGAAGGGAAGGGAAGGGAGGGAGAAGGGAGGAGAGCTGGAATGAAGGGTAGGTAAAGGAACGGAAGGAAAGGAAAGGAAAGGAAAGGAAACAAAATGGAAGGGAAGGAAAGGGAAGGGGAAGGGAGGAGAGCTGGAGAAAAGGGACAGAGGGAGGGATAGGAAAAATGAAGAGAATAGAGGAATATGAAAGTAGGACAGTAGGTGAGAGAGAAGGACAGGAAATAAGGAGAGGGGAATAAGGAAAAGGGAGAGAAAAAGGGACAATGGGGAGGAAGTGAATGCCAAAGATGGGAAGGTTGGGATGATAAATAGAGAAAGGAAGAGAAGTTCAGAGGTAGGGAGGAACGAGAGAGAAGGATGAAGGTCGGAAGGGAGGGGGTGTTGAGGGATTAGAGGGGAGAGGGATGGCCTGAGAGGGAGGAAGGGCAAAGGAGAGAAGGTGGGAGGGAAGGAGGGAAGCGAGGAGGCTGGACAGCGTGGCGCCAGCGTGAAGGAAGAGAAATAAGAGGGAATTTACAGAGAAAGGGATGAAGGGAAAAAATAAAAGGAGGGATGAAGGGCACGTGAAGAGGGGAAAACGATGATGGAAAAAAACGTTGAAGAGGAGAATGAACTGAGGTAATGAAAGGTGAGTGGAAGGAATGAGGAGCAAATTAAAAACACGAGTGATGAAGAGCTTGTAAATTAAAAAGGAGTGATGAAGAGCTTGGAAAGAGGAGATAGGGTGGAAAAAAATGTTGAAGAGGAGAATGAACTGAAGTAATGAAAGGTGAGTGGAAGGAATGAGGAGCAAATTAAAAACACGGGTGATGAAGAGCTTGTAAATTAAAAAGGAGTGATGAAGAGCTTGGAAAGAGGAGATAGGGTGGAAAAAAATGTTGAAGAGGAGAATGAACTGAAGTAATGAAAGGTATGTAGAAGGAATGAGGAGCAAATTAAAAAAGCGAGTTATGAAGAGCTTGTAAATTAAAAAGGAGTGATGAAGAGCTTGTAAAGAGGAGATAGGGTGGAAAAAAATGTTGAAGAGGAGAATAAACTGAAGTAATGAAAGGTGAATGGAAGAAATGAGGAGCAAATTAAAAAAGCGAGTGATGAAGAGCTTGTAAATTAAAAACGAGTGATGAAGAGCTTGGAAAGAGGAGATAGGGCCGAAAAAATGTTGAAGAGGAGAATGAACCGAGGTAATGAAAGGTGAATGGAAGGAATGAGGAGCAAATTAAAAAAGCGAGTTATGAAGAGCTTGTAAATAAAAAGGCGTGATGAAGAGCTTGTAAATAAAAAGGAGTGATGAAGAGCTTGTAAAGAGGAGAAAGCGATGATAGAAAAAACGTTGAAGAGGAGAATGAACCGAGGTAATGAAAGGTGAATGGAAGGAATGAGGAGCAAATTAAAAACACGAGTGATGAAGAGCTTGTAAATTAAAAAGGAGTGATGAAGAGCTTGTAAAGAGGAGATAGGGTGGAAAAAAATGTTGAAGAGGAGAATGAACTGAAGTAATGAAAGGTGAGTGGAAGAAATGAGGAGCAAATTAAAAAAGCGAGTTATGAAAAGCTTGTAAATTAAAAAGGAGTGATGAAGAGCTTGTAAAGAGGAGATAGGGCGGAAAAAAATGTTGAGGAGGAGAATGAACTGAGGTAATGAAAGGTAAGAGGAAGAAATGAGGAGCAAATTAAAAAAGCGAGTGATGAAGAGCTTGTAAATTAAAAAGGAGTGATGAAGAGCTTGTAAAGAGGAGATAGGGTGGAAAAAAATGTTGAGGAGGAGAATGAACCGAGGTAATGAAAGGTGAATGGAAGGAATGAGGAGCAAATTAAAAAAGCGAGTTATGAAGAGCTTGTAAATTAAAAAGGAGTGATGAAGAGCTTGTAAAGAGGAGTTAGGGCCGAAAAAATGTTGAAGAGGAGAATGAACCGAGGTAATGAGAGGTGAATGGAAGGAATGAGGACCAAATTAAAAAAGCGAGTTATGAAGAGCTTGTAAATAAAAAGGCGTGATGAAGAGCTTGTAAAGAGGAGAAAGCGATGATAAAAAAAAATGTTGAAGAGGTGAGTGGAAGGAATGAGGAGCAAATGAAAAAAACGAGTTATGAAGAGCTTGTAAAATAAAAACGAGGTATGAAGAGCTTTTAAAGAGGAGAAAGGGACGAAAAAAATGTTGAAGAGAAAAGTTGTCAGGTAATGAAGAGCAAAAGGAAGAAATGAAGAGTAAAATAAAAGTAGAATGAAGAGAAAGGACCGAAGAAATGTTGACGAGGAGAATGAATTGAGGTGATGAAAAGTAAGAGGAAGGAATGAAGAATAAGATTAGAGTAAGATAAAAAGAAGAATGAGGAGCACGTGTAGAGGAGAAAGTGCTGATAAAGGGTTGAAGAGAAGAAAGAGTTTTAATGAAAGGTAAGAGGGAGCAATTAGGAATAGGATGAGAAGTGGAATGAAGAGAAGGTATAGAAGAGAAAGTGCTGAAAAAATGTTGAAGAGGAAAATGAACTGAGATAATGAACGAGAAAGGAGAGAGAGAGAGAGAGAGAGAGAGAGAGAGAGAGAGAGAGAGAGAGAGAGAGAGAGAGAGAGAGAGAGAGAGAGAGAGAGAGAGAGGAATAACCAAAAAACAATGATGAAGAGTTTGTGAAGAGGAGAACATGCTGATAATGAAGAGAAGAATGACCTGAAATAATGAAAGGTCAGAGGGAGGCAAAAAAAAAATAAGATAAAACGAGAGATTAAGAGCTTGTGAAGAAGATAAGTGCTGGAAAAAAATGTTGAAGAGAAGAATAAATTGAGATAATGAACGTTAATGAAAGGTAAGAAGTATTGAAATAACTAGACAGAAAACAGATGCGAGAGGAGACGAAATGAACGTACACAGGATAAATTAGTGAACGTACATACATATTTAATTAATGATCTTATTTAGTGAGGGAGAGCTAGGAATCAGATCTTACGCTTGCTCAGTCCTTCGTTCCTTGTATAATAGATCAATAGACTCAGGTAATGAAAAGTCACGTGACAAAACTAAATAAACTGTCCATAGAGTATCACATCACCTATTGCAAAGAGAAAATACCTAACATATACATTTAATTTTTTCGCTTTAAGAGAGGTAGAATGAGAGGTAATGGAAGGTAAAGGAAAGTCATTAAAAAGAATCTAGCCATGAAAATTAAAAAAAGAGGAGACGAGGTGTGCACGAAGAGAAGAAACTTGCATATTATTTTGAGGGAAAGAGTGGGAGGAGGAAGAGAAGAAATCCTTGAAAATATACGTAATTTATTTTTATTCCAAATGAAAAACGACGAATAAGGAGAATTAGTATACGGGAAAGAGGTGTGAATGTGTGCCAAATTTAAGGGAAAATGAAAAAATAAATATATATACCCTCAGATTATTTCCGAGGAAGTACCACGAAAGGAGACAAAATACATAGAAAAGAAAGGACAAAAAAATAAAAAGGAAGGGAAGGGAAAGGGAAGGGAAGGGAAGGGAAAGGAATGGAGGGGAAAGGAAGGGAAGGGTAGGGAATGGAAGGGAAGGGAAAGGGAAGGGAAGAAAAGGGAAGGGAAGGGAGAGGAAGGGAAAGGACGGGAAGAGAAGGGAAGAGAAGGGAAGGGAAGGGAAGGGAAGGGAAGGGAAGGGAAGGGAAGGGAAGGGAAGAGAAGGGAAGGGAAGGGAAGGGAAGGGAAAGGAAGGGAAGGGTAGGGAATGGAAGGGAAGGGAAGGGAAAGAAAGGGAAGGGTAGGGAATGGAAGAGAAGGGAGAGGAAGAGAAAGGAAGAGAAGGGAAGGGAACGGAACGGAAGGGAAGGGAAGGGAAAGGAAGGGAAAGGAAGGAAAGGGAAAGGAAAGGAAAGGAAAGGAAGGGAAGGGAAATGATAGGGAAGGGAAGGGAAGGGAAGGGAAGGGAGAGGAAGGGAAAGGACGGAAAGAGAAGGGAAGAGAAGGGAAGGAAGGAAGGAAGGAAAGGAAGGAAGGGAAGGAAGGAAAGGAAAGGACGGGAAAGGACGGGAAGAGAAGGGAAGGGAAGGGAAGGGAAGGGAAAGGAAGGGAGCGGAACGGAAGGGAAGGGAAGGGAAGGAAAGGTAAGATAAAATTATTGAAATTTATCGCGTGTTTGTTTCGAAGAAGGGAAGACAAAACGGAGAGAAAAATATAAAAGACGAAACAATCAACTTTTAAGCGTAAGGAAAAATATTAATAACAAAAAATATATGTTTTATTGAATCACAGCTAAGAGAAAAATATTAAAACTTATTATGTGAACGTCGCTTAAGAATGACGAAATGAAGTAAAGAATATGCAGAAAATGGAGGAAATAATATGTTTTAGAAATTAAGGAAACAATATTAGAAAGAAAGATAATATGCAGAAAATGGAGGAAACAATATGTGTAAGAAATGAAGAAAATGGAATATGGAAGAAAAGAATATTGAAGAAATTAAGAAAAAATATGTAAAAAAAAATGAGAAAATAACATGTAGGAATTGTAGGAAAGAATATATAGGAAATGAAGAAAACAGTATGGAAGAAATGAAGAAAAGAACTTAAGGAGAATAGAATTGGGCATTACGAACAAGTGAAAATATAAATAGAAAAAAAAATTCAATGAAGGAACGACGAAGTAGAAAAAGTATATATATGAAAGAGAGGAAAAGGGAAAGAAAGAAGGAAATATCATCACAGGTTTAAGAAAAAGCAATTATAACTTGTCGAAGGTTTATATCGAGGGAGGAAAGATGGAAGGTGGAAAAAAAGTGGAAGACGGGAAAGAATTTATATCAAAGGAAAGTGGAATAAAAAAGTAACGAAATTTCCTTCTTTCTTTCCTTTTTTCCGCTCTTCTAAATATATAATAAATAGAAAATAATAAATAAATAAAGAAATAATAAATAAGTTAAATAAATAAATAAATAAAAGAAAGAAAAAAAGAAAGAAAGAAAGAAAAGAAAAGAAACACATCGTCGTTCCTTCATAGACATTTAGTTGTTGTTTATTTTTGTTTTGTTTTTTAATATTTTCACTTGTTCTTAATATTCAATTTTATTCCTCTTATATTCTTTCCTTATTTCTCCCATACTGTTTTCTTCATTTCCTATATATGCTTTCCTTTATATCCCACATGTTATTTTCTCTCTTTTTTTTTACATATTCTTTTCTTAATTTCTTCAATATTCATTCCTTCATTTCTTCCATACCGTTTCCTTCATTTCCTGTATATTATTTCCTTCATATCCTACATGTTATTTTCTCTCTTTTTTTTTTACATATTCTGTTCTCTCTAATTAAGGGGAGCGACGGGTAGAAAAATTAATACATGGAAAAGTAAGGAAAGTCTCATCATAAGTTAAAGAATTTATATCAAAGGCAAGTGGAACAAGAGAATGGTGTCATGTTGATTTAGAAAGAGGAGCGACGGGTGGAAAAATCAATATATGGAAAGTGGGGAATGTCACATCAAAAGTAGAAAATCATGGTTAAAATTTGTCATGTATTTTAATTATTTCAAAGGCGAGAAGACGAAATAGAGAAACAAAATATATGTATGGAAGAAATAATTACAAAGCATAGAAAAAAAAAAAGATGACAATAAACGTAGGAATGAAATATATATGGAAGAGATAATTATTAAGTGTAAAAAAAAAAGGAGAGAAAATAAAATGTAGAAATAAAATATGTATATAATACTTTGGTGGTGGTGGTGGTGGTGGTGGAAGTGGTTGTGGTGGTGGTGGTGGAAGTGGTTGTGGTGGTGGTGGTGGTTGTGGTGGTGGTGGTGGTGGTGTACATATAATTATCATATATTATTCATTTATGTGCCTTTTGTTTTACTTCCATTTATTTGTGTTTCATATTTTGTTACTAATTTCATGTATTTTTTTATTATTTATATGCTCGTTATTTTTTCTTTCTTTGTTTGTTTTGTTTTGAGTTGTAAGTTTGTACCACCTTTTTTGTTTACTTGTTTATTTGTTTGTTTTCGTGTATTATTATGTCAGTCATTCTTATTACCTATTATTTGCATTAGTATAAGCAGTATCATCATCATCATCGCCATCATCATCATCATCACCATCATTACAATTACTATCTTCATCATCATTATTACTTTCTCTAGTTATTATTATTTTGTTATTATTACTGTTGTCGTTCTTGTTGTGTTTACGGTTCAGTAACTACCCCGTGCCTCGTTTTCTTCCTCCTCCTTCACCTGTAGTCTTGTTTTATTACCCTAGTTACCTTCGCCTATTGCCTTCTCGCTCTTCTTCTTCCTCTTTCTCTTCCCTCTTTTGTCTTAATCCTTGCTCCTCGGGGTTTTTTTCTCGCTCGCTTACTCTCTCTCTCTCTCTCTCTTTTTTGTTTCATCTTTTCTTTTTCTTTCCTTTTCTTCTTTCCTTCCTCTTCCCATTTTTCTTATTCTGCTTATTTTTCCTCCTCCTCCTCCTCCTCCTCCTCCCACACATTTTCTTATTCATCACTTATCCTCTCTTCCTTCCACGCATCCTTTCCTCCAGTCCATTCATTAATTATAACGTTTCTTCTTCCTCCTCCTCCTCCTCTTCTCTTCCTCCTTCTCCTTCTCCTCCTTCTGTTCTGACTCCTCCTCCTTCTCGTCCGCCTCTTGTTCTTACTCCTCCTCCTTCAATATCTCCTCCTCCTCCTCCTCCTCTTCCTCCTCCTCCTCCTCTCTTTGTCCTCCTTCACCTCCTTCTATTTGTGTCCCTTGAACTCCACGCCTCTCTCTTCTTTTCCCTTCTCTTGCTCCTCTTTTTAATCCCTCCTCCTCCTCTCCTGTCCTCTCCTCTCCCCTTCCTCCTTCTTCATATCGCCCAGAGCACAAGGAAAGAAGTTTTGATATATTCCTTTGGCGCTTAACTTTATTACCGTAGGAGTCAGTGGCCTTTTTTTTGGTCGCCTGAAAGATCAAAGTAATGCATGCATCAACTGGGCGGGGAAATGAAAGGTAGATAGGCTGGTAAATAGAAAGGTAGATTAGGGAACAAGGTAGGCAGGGAGGAAGGGGAGTGAGGGAGGGAGGGTGGTAGATATATTAGAAAGAAAAATTATAGCCAAGAAAATTCATTGGTAGGAAGTTAAAATGAAAGACAGGTACGAGATGGATAGATGATTAGGTAGATGGGTAATTAGTTATGGAGGAAGGTAGAGAGGAAGGGAGGGACGTACTGGGTAAAGTAAGTAGGTAAATGTGAAGGTAGATGCATAGGTAAGTACGTAGGTAGAAAGGTAAAAAGTCATTAGTAGGAAGTTAAAATTAGAGACAGGTACGAGATGGATAGGTGATTAGGTAGATGGGTAATTAGTTATGGGGAGAGGTAGAGAGGAAGGGAGGGACGTGGAGGGTGGAGTAGGTAGGTAAATGTGAGGGTAGATGCATAGGTAAGTACATAGAGAGTAAGGTAAAAAGTATGAATAGGTTGGAAAAGAAAAGAGAAAAGGGAAATTTGAAGGTAATTGAGGTTGAAGATACGACGAGAATGAGGGAGAAAGGGAGGTAGAAGGAAAGTTTAAAAAAACAGATAAGAAAATAAGAAGATAAGTAAATAGCTTTCGTAGGTAAGAAAACACAATACAGGTGAATTAATAAATGTAAATAAATAGACAAATAAATAGGAAGGTTAAGATAGATAAATAGATACAAAAAAACTAACAGGTACTTGTCAGCTGATGAAAGATAAACAGATGGATAGACAGATAGACAGATAGATAGATAGACACGTGGGTCAAAAGGATAGATAGTGATTGATGAGATGAAAGATTAATGGAGGTAAATATCTCTTTAGAGCAAAGATTGACTGGAAGCAGAAATAGAAAACGAGAAATAGATAGACGAGAGAGAGAGAGAGAGAGAGAGAGAGAGAGAGAGAGAGAGAGAGAGAGAGAGAGAGAGAGAGAGAGAGAGAGAGAGAGAGAGAGAGAGAGAGAGAGAGAGATGAGTTAATGGGAATACGAATGAGAGAAGATGGAATACAAAGATAAATCAGGAAAGAGGAAAGAAAGACAAATGGGGAGAGATCGAGGAGGAGGAAGGAAGAAGGGGAGGGGGAGGAGGAGGAAATAGGAGGAGGAGGAGGAGGAGGAGGAGGAGGAGGAGGCGAGGAATGTTATATACGGGAAGTTGGAATGAAGGAGAGGAAAGAAGGAAGGAAGGAAGGAAAGGAGGAAGGAAAAATTCGCGATAGATGGATCATGTCGCCACGTACAGAGAGAGAGAGAGAGAGAGAGAGAGAGAGAGAGAGAGAGAGAGAGAGAGAGAGAGAGAGAGAGAGAGAGAGAGAGAGAGAGAGAGAGGGGCAAACTAAATACCATACAACAGAAATGAGGCAATCCATAAATTCGGAATAACTCAAGAGAGAGAGAGAGAGAGAGAGAGAGAGAGCCTGGGCGTTCGGAGAGGGCGGTTCAGACATCCCTACTTTAATAGTTGAGCAAGACCACACCCACCCCTCTTTGCCCCCCCCCTCCCTTTCTCTCCCCTTCCCATCTCTCCCCCTCCCCTTCCCTTTCTCTCCCCTTCCCTCCTTCCTCCCCTTCCCTCCTTCCTCCCCTATTTCCTTCACGATTTGACTTCAGAGGGCAAGGTAAGGAGGAAGAAGGGGAGGGAGGGAGGAAGGTGGAGAGAAGATGACGGGGTGGAGAGAAGCAAGGGAGGGAGGGAGGGAGAGAGGGAGAGAAAGAAGGATAACACCACACCCTCCTTCCCTTATGTCTTTCCTCCTCCTCCTCCTCTCCCCCCCAATCATTCTCTCTCTCTCTCTCTCTCTCTCTCTCTCTCTCCTATCAAGAATTTTTTGCCTGTATTTCAGAGAGAGAGAGAGAGAGAGAGAGAGGAGAGAATCATAACATTACTCTTCTCTCTCTCTCTCTCTCTCTCTCTCTCTCTCTCTCTCTCTCCCCTCACACCTGGTCCGCTCTCCCACTCTCCTCTTTTCCTCCTTGCCTAACTCCTCCACATGTCCTTCTCCCATGCAAAATTCTCTCTCCCTCCTCCTCTTCCTCCTTTCTTTCCTTTCCTCGATAAACTTTACATAATGCCCTACTTTCTTACTTTCTTTCTCATTGGTTGAACTTTTATTTTCTTTATTTTCGTACATTCTTTTCTTTCTCGCGTGTTCTTCCCATTTTTCTTTTTCTGTATATTTTTTTTCCTTATTTTTACTTTATTTCCTTCTCTTTTTATTACTTTTTTTTTTTTTGCTGTAATGAACGGATACATACTTTTTTCTCTTTTCCTTCTTTTTTCCTTTTTTTACTTAACTTGTTTATATTTCCCTTTTTCCTGTTTTTTTTCATTCACTTATTTACTTATCTTCGTGGTGTTGTTTTTAATAGTGGAAAGTTACAACGCAAGAATCATTTTCTTTTCCAATTTTCTCACTTTTCTCTACGATGGTGAATTTCTTTTATTTTCCTCTTTTATTTTCTTCCTTTTTGTTTATGGCGAAAAGTGGCGAAGTAAACGGCGCCGGAAGGGGTATAAAAGAGATTTCGAGATGCATTACTCGGCTCCTATCTCTCTCTCTCTCTCTCTCTCTCTCTCTCTCTCTCTCTCTCTCTCTCTCTCTCTCTCTTCTTCATAACTCACCGGAGATTGTGTGGAGTTTTAAAGAAGTCGTTTCGTTTCTTTTTCTTTTCATTTTTTCTTCATCATTATTATTATTATTATTATTATTATTATTATTATTATTATTATTATTATTACTCAACATTACATCTCGATATTTTTTCATTGTCGTTCTTTGCATCTTTTCCTTTCAATTATTGTATCACTTTTTTTTTTTGTTACTTGCTAATTTTTCTCTTTTCTTTTCGTTCTCACTCCTGGGCGTCATTTATTTCCTTGTTTATTCCTAATTTCTTTCCCTTTTTTCTCATGCAACTTTTTTTTTATCCTGCATCGGTGTTCTCCTACTTTCTTTTGACCTAGTATTCTTTTTCTCTCTTCTTTCATTTTCTTTTAGTCCTGTAGTTTTTATTTATTGTCTTGCATTCTTTTTTTTTCCCTATTTACTCTGTTGTCATATTTCATTATCTTCTGGTCGTGTTTTCTTTTTTCATCTCTTTCATTTTTCAGTTTTTCGTGATTGCATTTTTGGTGAATGTGTCTCTTCATTCAGTGTCTGTGGTCTCATTTCTTTATCTTCTCTCCGTTACGTATTTCATTTTTCCTCGACTTATATTTCTATTTATCTCATTTTTTTCTCATCTCATTTATCTCATTTTTTATCCCTTTTCTATTTTTGTGTTGTTGTTGTTTCATTCTTTTTTGTTCTTTGCTTTTTTCTCTCTTTTCTTTCTCTTCACAAATATATTTTCTTGAGAGCGTTTTTATTAGTTTCCATTTTGATTGCATTTTCGTTTCTCGTTTTCTTTCTCTTTTTCTTCTGCTCCTCCATTTAATTATGTTTTCCGTTCTTCTCTAGTATTTTTTTTCTCTCCCTGCTTATTGCGTTTTCTCCTCCTCGTGTCCAACCCTGTTCAAGAATAGCCTAGTATTTCTCCTATTATTTTTCCTTTTTACAGTTTATTTATTTTTCTCATATGTTTTTTATGTTTATCTTTTCTGGGGGGTTTTTCATAATTTTCTTCTATAACTTTTTTCCTTTGTCTTGTTTTTTTCTTTTCATTTTTTTCCTTCCTATTCGACGTTGCTAACAAACAAAAAAAACAGTCAATTTTTATTCGATTTTGTCTTTATTCTCCATATTTTTATCTAGTTGGTTTCGTCCTATGTTAAGTTTTTTTTTTATATCTATTTTATCTATTTTCTTCTATTTTATATTTTCCTTGCACTCCAATTATCGGGCAGAAGGAAGGTGTTTTATTTCCTTTTTGCTCTTCCTACAGTCTATTATTTCACCATTTCTCTGTGTGTTTTTCTGTTTTTTTATTTCTTTTTTATTTCGTGTTCTCTCTCCATAATTCCTCAAGAAAAGCCTATTTTTTTCATTTTTCTCTTTTATATTTACTTTTTTTTCCCACATCATACTTTCTTTTAAATTGTGTCGTCTACTTAGTGTTCATTATATCAATTTCATAACTTTTTTTTCGTTTTCCTTTTTTGTGTGAATTATGTATTATTTATTTTATTTTATTTTTCCTCTTTGCTTTCCTTACCCACAATATATTTTGACTTAATTTCTTCAAGTGTTTTAGTGTCTTTTATATTTCTTTTTCTTTCTTGTTCTCTTTTTATCACCATCAAGAAAAGGCTATTTATTTTCATTTTGCTGTTTTATATTTACTTTTTTTCCCGCACTGTATTTTCTTTTAAATTGTGTCGTCTAGTTTACTGTCTATTGTATCCATTTCATCACTTTTTTTACGCTTCCCATTTTTTGCGAGTGAAATTTTTCCTATATTCTATTTTATTCTCAGCGACATGTTCCAAGCCTTCTCCTTTTTGCTTTCTCATCTTGTGTTTTTCATAATTCATCCCATTTTCTTCTCCTATATTTCTCTCTTGCTCGCCAAAACTTCTTTCCAATTCTTTTTAACATCTTTTCCCTCATTCCAACCTTCATTTTTCATCTCGTTTCTTTTCTGGTTCCCCGCAGTCTCTCTCTCTCTCTCTCTCTCTCTCTCTCTCTCTCTCTCTCTCTCTCTCTCTCTCTCTCTCTCTCTCTCTCTCGCTCGCTCGCTCTCGCTCCCTCTCAATTTTTACCTCCAGCCCAAATGGAACAGGCGGGGGGCAAACCTGAGAGGAAAATATATACAAAAACCTTCACGTTGTCTCTAAGTCTTGTAGCTTCACGAGGGGGGGGAGAGAGAGAGAGAGAGAGAGA
The DNA here is from genome assembly GCF_024679095.1 of Eriocheir sinensis. NCBI lineage: Eukaryota > Metazoa > Arthropoda > Malacostraca > Decapoda > Varunidae > Eriocheir > Eriocheir sinensis. The sequence goes on along the minus strand of NC_066517.1, from coordinate 19,433,073 downwards.
GAGAGAGAGAGAGAGAGAGGGGGGGGAACGAAATAATATATAGAAAAAGATTGAATGAACGAAGGAACGAAAGAAAGGAAAAAGAAAGAAAGAGAAAGAAATAAAGGAAAAATTAATGAATGAATGACAGCAAGAAATAACGAATAAAAGAAAGAAAGAGATCATGAACGAATTAAGGAAAGAAAGAAAGAATAAAAAAGAATAACAAACATATGAATACAAGAGACAGATAAAGAATAAATATGAAAACGGAAGACATATTATAACTGAAATATGAATAACATCAATAATAATAATAATAATAAAAATAAAAATAAAAACAGTTGAGGCAATAATAAATAACAAACAATAAGAAAACTATGACCGATGTCCCCGTGTATCTCCACCAATAAGCCTTGCCGAAGCACACCCAGCATCTAAAGCAGGAAGCGGTATAGAGTATGTCCAACACGTATGGCGGGGTCGTTCATCACAGGAGGGATCATGTATCGTCCGTGTATCCCTCTGTCCGCAAGATGTAGAAAAGGAGAAAGAAATAGCGAGTGTCGAAACGAGAGGAAACAAATATGAATAAGAAGTTAGAGAACGAAGTGAAAGAAAGGAAAGAATATGTGAGAAATGGACAGATAAAAGGAAGGAAGGAAGGAAGCAAGAAGAAAAGAAAGAAAAAAGAAAGATTGATTGAAAGAAAGAGAGAAAGAAAGAAAAGAAAGAGAAAAATGAAAGTAAATATGAGAAAAAAGACAAAAAGAAGTTACACAATATGAGAATGAATGAGAGAATTACTAAATAAAAGACAAGAAGAACTGAAAATGGATGGGAGACTTAAGATGGATGAAAATAAAGAACTAGAAATGCTAGGAGAGAATGAAAAAGTGACTGAATATAAGAAAAAAAATTAAAGGCTGAGCGACAATAGATTAGGAAGAATGAAAGAAGACAATTAATGAGAAAGAAGAAATGAGAGAGAGAGAGAGAGAGAGAGAGAGAGAGAGAGAGAGAGAGAGAGAGAGAGAGAGAGAGAGAGAGAGAGAGAGAGAGAGAGAGAGAGAGAGAGAGAGAGAGAGAGAGCAGATATTAGCATGTACGCCACGTAAGATAACGAGACCGTAAATCATAAAGGGATCCATATTGCCCTGTTTCCCTTTGCCCTTAAGATTATTTTTGTGCTACCTTAAGATTTATTTCCCGTTTTCTATGTTAAACAAAAACAATGTGAAGATGTATTGGGGTGGGAAGGTGCACGGGCCTCACGAAATTTACGGTAAACTATGCATTTTTATGGTCATGAATACAGATTTCCATAGACAGAAGAAAGGAAGGAAGAAAGAGAGAATTAAAGAAAGATGGATAGATAGAAAAAAAAGGGAGTTGGAGAAAGAAACAATGAAAGAAAGAAAGAGAGAGAATAAATGAAAATAGCATACGAGAAAAAAGGAAAAAAGGAAATTACATATATTATACATACATAAGGTTAGGATATCTGTATGTAAATGTGTGAAACGTACCATTGCCACCCCTCTGAAACGGGAGCAGGTTCACGGATAACACACATGGAAGGGGAAAAAAATCAAGTATTCAAGGAAAAAGGTACCTATAAAAAAAAAAGTCTGTTCAAGGAGCCTATTCATCTGGCGCCTAGGCAGCGTTTGTTACGGCTCCTGTGATTGGCTGCACCCCTCCCTCACTCACATGCCATTCATGTCCGCCGTGACGCTACACACTTGTATTTTCTTCGTCATAACTTGTCTCTTATTCACAACAGACCACTTTAGTTGGTACCGTTGGACTCAGCAGTAATTGCACAACTCAGTTACATTTATCTAAACTCGATAAAATAAAACATAAAGGAAATGTGATGAGTTGAAGTCACAAGACACCTCCGAAATGTTTATAACACGGTTTGCTTATCATCGCTTTTCTCAGCAGTCTAAACCACGGTTGAAATAAATGATTTCATCTCATAGAGTAAAGTCTCCTCAACGCTATGGTGCGATCAGATTACAGATAAAACGTGACATGAGCATAACACAAAACAGTTTCTAAGGATGTGTACAGCGACGACGCATGACTGCCCGCTGACTGGCCGCCGGTCGGCCGCCGCTTGTGGTGAATTAGGCTATTTTTTGTCTCCTTATTTCTTTCGCTGCATTCATCGTCAACAAACGAAAACCCTTATGCATGATCCCAGCTACAATAAAAAATATTACTGATGAGTGCCCGAAACACACACACACACACACACACACACATATATATATATATATATATATATATATATATATATATATATATATATATATATATATATATATATATATATATATATATATATATATATTTATATTGGGATAAATGATAATGCAAGTTTTTTTGACGATGAATGAATGCAGAAAAGAAGTGCTTTTCTCCAGCGCTATAACTAAGTAATCTATTCTTCGTTCTTTATATTTTCTAGTCATTTCTTTTTATTAACATCTATGCTCGTCTTTTTGGTGCTTTTCTTATTGCAATCTATAACTAACTAATCGATTCTTCGTTCCTTATATTTTCCAGGTATTTCTTTTTTTTAACTTCTGTGCTTGTCTTTTTGGGGCTGTTCTTATTCCAATATATAACTAACTAATCTCTTTTTCTTTCTTTATATTTTCTAGTTATTTCTTTTTATTAACTTGTATGCTTGTCTTTTTGGTACTTTTCTTATTCCAATCTATTAGTAACTAATCTATCCTTTGTTCCTTTTATTTTCTAGTTATTTCTTTTATTAACTTGTATGCTCGTCTTTTTGGTGCTTTTCTTATTCCAATTTATAACTAGCTAATCTATTCTTTCCATATTTTTCGATTTACCTCTTTTCATTAACTTCTATGGTCGTCTTTTCAGTACTTTCCTTATTCGAATCTATAACTAACTAATCCATCCTTCGTTCCTTTTATTTTCTAGTTATTTTTTTATTAACTTGTAAGCCCGTCCTTTTGGTGCTATTCTTATTCCAATCTATAACTAACTAATCTATTCTTCGTTCCTTATTTTCGAGGTATTTCTTCTATTAACTTCTATGCCTGTTTTTTTTTTTTTTAGTGCTTCTGTAATTCCAGTCTATAACTAACTAATCTATTTTTCTTTCCTTATATTTTTTCTAGTTATTTCTTTTTATTAACTTCTACGCTCGCCTTTTTGGTGCTTCCCTTTTTCCAATCTGTTACTAACTAATCTATTCTTTCCTTATTTTCCAGATATTTCTTTTTATTAATTCGTATGCTCGTCTTTTGGGTACTTTTCTTATTCCAATCAATAACTAACTAATCTATTTTTTCTTTATATTTTCTAGTTATTTCTTTTCATTAACTTCTATGCTCGTCTTTTGGGGATCTTTTCTTATTCCAATTTATAACTAACTAATCTATTTCTCGTTCCTTATATTTTCTAGCTATTTCTTTTTATTAACTTCTATGCTTGTCTGTTTTGGTGCTTTTCTTATTCCAATTTATAACTAACTTATCTATTCTTCTTTCCATATTTTTCTATTTACTTCTTTTCATTAACTTCTACGCTCGTCTTTTTAGTACTTTCTTATTCCAATTTATAACTAACTAATCTATTTTTCTCTCTTTATATTTTCTAGTTATTTCTTTTAATTAACTTCTCTGCCTGTCTTTTTGGTTCTTTTCTAATTCCAATCTATAACTAATCTATTCCTCGTCCCACATTTTTCTTCTTATTTCTTTTTATTAACTTCTATGCCTGTCTTTTTGGTACTTTTCTTATTCCAATTTATAACTAACTAATGTATTCTTCGTTCCTTATTTTTCCAGGTATTTCTTTTCATTAACTTGTATGCTTGTCTTTTTTGTGCTTTTCTTATTCCAATCTATAACTAACTAATCTATTCTGCGTCCCATATTTTTCTTCTTATTTCTTTTTATTAACTTCTATGCCTGTCTTTTTTAGTGCTTTTCTTATTCCAATTTATAACCAACTAATCTATTCTTTCCTTATTTTTCCAGGTATTTCTTTTTATTAACTTCTATGCTCGTCTTATTCCAATCTATAAGTAACTAATATATTTTTCTTTCCTTATATTTTTCTAGTTATTTCTTTTTATTAACTTGTATGCTTGTCTTTTTTGGTTATTATCTTATTCCAATCTATAACTAACTAATCTATTCTTTTCTTATTTTCCCAGGTATTTCTTTTCATTAACTTCTATGATCGTCTTTTTGGGTTCTTTTCTTATTCCAATTCATAACTAACTAATATATTCCTCGTTCTTTATTTTCTAGTTATTTCTTTTCGTTAACTTCTATGCCTGCCTTTTTTGGTACTTTTCTTATTTCAATTTATAACTAACTAATCTATTTTTCTTTCTCTATGTTATCTAGTTATTTCTTTTCATTAACTTCTATGCTTGCCTTTTTTAGTGCTTTTCTTATTTCAATTTATAAGTAACTAATCTATTCTTCGTTCCATGTTTTCGAGGTATTTTTTTATTAACTTCTATGCCTCTCTTTTTTAGTGCTTTTCTTATTCCAATTTATAACTAACTTATCTATTCTTCTTTCCTTATTTTTCTAATTATTTCTTTTTATTAACTTCTATGCTCGTCTTTTTTGGTACTTTTCTTATTCCAATGTTTAAGCAACTAATCTATTTTTCTTTCCTTATATTTTTTCTAGTTATTTCTTTTTATTAACTTCTATGCTTGTCTTTTTGGTGTTTCTCTTATTCCAATCTATAACTAACTAATCTATTCTTTCCTTATTTTTCCAGATATTTCTTTTTATTATTTCGTATGCTCGTCTTTTGTGTACTTTTCTTATTCCAATCAATAACTAACTTATCTATTATTTTCTTATATTTTCTAGTTATTTTTTTTCATTAACTTCTATGCTCATCTTTTTGTGTTCTTTTCTTATTCCGATTTATAACTAATATATTCCTCGTTCCTGATATTTTCTAGCTATTTCTTTTTTATTAACTTGTATGCCTGTCTTTTTTGGTGCTTTTCTTATTCTAATTTATAACTAACTAATCTATTCTTCTATTTATTTCTTTTCATTAACTTCTATGCTCGTTTTTTTTTAGAACTTTCCTTATTCCAATCTATAACTAACTAATCTATTCTTCGTTCCTTATTTTTCTAATTATTTTTTTCTTAACTTCTATGCTCTTTTTTTTTTTTGTTCTTTTCTTATTCCAAATTATAACTAACTAATCTATTTTTCTTTCCTTATTTTTCCAGGTATTTCTTTTTATCAACATGTATCCTTGTGTTTTTTGGTGTTTTTCTTATTCCAATTTATAACTAACTAATCTATTCTTCTTTCCATATTTTTCTATTTACTTCTTTTCATTAATTTCTATGCTCGTCTTTTTGGTACTTTTCTTTATTCCAGTCTATAACTAACTAATCTATTCTTCGTTCTTTATTTTCTAGTTATTTCTTTTCATTAACTTCTATGCTCGTCGTCTTGGTACTTTTCTTATTTCAATCTATAACTAACTAATCTCCCAAATGAACACCACTGAGTGCTAACTCACTTTGGGATGTTTTTCACTGTGTTAATACAGTTTCTCTGAACTAACTAATCTATTCTTCCCTTATTTTTCAGGTTTTTCTTTTCATTAACTTCTATGCCTGTCTTTTTGGTACTTTTCTTATTCCAATTTATATCTAAGTAATCTATTCTTCGTTCCCTATATTTTGTAGTCATTTCTTTTTATTAACTTGTAAGCTTGTCTTTTTTAGTGCTTTTCTTATTCCAATTTAGATTGGAATATGAACAGCACCAAAAAGACATCCATAGAAGTTAATGAAAAGAAATACCTGGAAATATAAGGGAAGAATAGATTAGTTAGTTATAAATTGGAATAAGAAAAGCACCAAAAAGACGAGCATAGAAATATTAAAAAGAAATACCTGGAAAAATAAGGAAGGAATAGATTAGTTAGTTATAAACTTGAATAAGAAAAGAACCAAAAAAGACATGCATACAAGTTAATAAAAACAAATAAATAGAAATATAAGGAGCAAAAATTAGATTATTTAGTTATAGATTGGAATAAGAACAGTACCAAAAAAGACGGGCATAGAAGTTAATAAAAAGAAATACCTGGAAAAATAGTTATCGAATAGATTAGTTAGTTATAGATTGGGATAAGTAAAGTACCAAAAAGACGAGCAAACAAGTTATTAAAAGAAATACCTCGAAAATAAGGAACAAAGAATATGTTAGCTAGTCATAAATTGGAATAAGAAAAGTACCAAAAAGACAAGCATAGAAGTTAATGAAAAGAAATAACTAAAAAAAATAAAGAACGAAGAATAGAATAGTTAGTTATAGATTGGAATAAGAAAAGTACCAAAAAGACGAGCATACAAGTTAATAAAAAGAAATACCTGTTAGAATAAGGAACGAAGGATAGATTAGTTAGTTATAAATTGGAATAAGATATGCACCAAAAAGACGAGCATAGAAATAATAAAAAGAAATACCTAGAAAAATAAGGAAGGAATAGATTAATTAGTTATAAATTTGAATAAGAAAAGAACCAAAAAAAGACAAGCATACAAGTTAATAAAAACAAGTAAATAGAAATATATGGAGCAAAAAATTGATTAGTTAGTTATAGATTGGAATAAGAACAGCACCAAAAAGACAAGCATAGAAGTTAATGAAAAGAAATAACTAGAAAATATAAGGAAAGTATAGATTAGTTAGTTATTAATTGGAATAAGAATAATACCCAAAAGACGAGCATACGAATTAATAAAAAGAAATATCTGAAAAAATAAGGAAAGAATAGATTAGTTAGTTATAGATTGGAATAAGAACAGCACCAAAAAGACAAGCAGCATAGAAGTTAATAAAAAGAAATAAAAAGAATAATAAGGAACGAAGAATAGATTAGTTAGTAACAAATTGGAATAAGAAAAGTACCAAAAAGACAGGCATAGAAGTTAATGAAAAGAAATACCTGTGAAAAATAAGGGAAGAATAGATTAGTTAGTTATAAATTGGAATAAGAAAGGCACCAAAAAGACGAGGATAGAAATAATAAAAAGAAATTCCTAGAAAAATAAAGAAGGAATAGATTCGTTAGTTATAAATTGGAATAAGAAAAGCACTAAAAAAGACAGGCATAGAAGAAAATGAAAAGAAATAACTTGGATGTATAAGGAGAGAAAAATAGATTAGTTAATTATAGATTGGAATAAGAAAAGCACCAAAAATGACAAGCATTCAAGTTAATAAAAAGAAATAGCTAGAAAATATAAGGAACGAAGAATAGACTAGTTAGTTATAAATTGGAATAAGAAAAGAACCCCAAAAGACGAGCATCGAAGTTAAAAAAAAAATAACTAGAAAATATAGGAAAAGAATAGATTAGTTAGTTATTGATTGGAATAAGAAAAGTACCCAAAAGACGAGCATACGAATTAATAAAAAGAAATATCTGAAAAAATAAGGAAAGAATAGATTAGTTAGTTATAGATTGGAATAAGAGAAGCACCAAAAAGACAAGCATAGAAGTTAATAAAAAGAAATAACTAGAAAAATATAGGGAAAGAAAAATAGATTAGTTAGTTATACATTGGAATAAGAAAAGTACCAAAAAAGACGAGCATAGAAGTTAATAAAAAGAAATAACTAGAAAAATAAGGAAAGAAGAATAGATTACTTAGTTATAAATTGGAATAAGAAAAGCACTAAAAAAGACAGGCATAGAAGTTATAAAAGAAATACCTCGAAAATAAGGAACGAAGAATAGATTAGTTACTTATAAATTGAAATAAGAAAAGCACTAAAAAAGACAAGCAACAAGTTAATGAAAAGAAATAACTAGAAAAATAAGGAACGAAGGATACATTAGTTAGTTAGATTGGAATAAGAAAAGAACCAAAAAAGACAAGCATTGAAGTTAATGAAAAGAAATAACTAGAAAATATAAGGAAAGAAAAATATATTAGTTAGTTGTAAATTGGAATAAGAAAACTACCAAAAAAGACAGGCATAGAAGATAATGAGAAAAAAAATAACTAGAAAATAAAGAACGAGGAATAGATTAGTTAGTTATAAATTGGAATAAGAAAAGAACCCAAAAAGACGAGCATAGAAGTTAATGAAAATAAATACCTGGGAAAATAAGTAAAGAATAGATTAGTTAGTTATAGATTGGAATAAGAAAAGAACCAAAAAAGACAAGCATAAAAGTTAATGAAAATAACAATCACTAAAAAATATAACGAACGAAGAATAGATTAGTTAGTTATAGATTGGAATAAGAAAAGCACCAAAAAGACGAGCATACAAAATAAATAACTAGAAAATAAAAGGACCGAAGGATAGATTAGTTAGTTATAGATTGGAATAAGAAAACAACCAAAAAAGACAAGCATACAAGTTAATAAAAAAGAAATAAGAAGAAAAATAAGAAACTCAGAATAGATTAGTTAGTTATAGATCGGAATAAGAAAAGCACAAAAATGACAGCATAGAAGTTGATAAAAAGAAATGAGAAGAAAAATAAGGAACGCAGAATATATTAGTTAGTTATAGATTGGAATAAGAAAAGCACAAAAAAAGACATCATACAAGTTAATAAAAAGAAATACCTGGAAAATATAAGGAACGAAGAATAGATTAGTTAGTTATAGATTGGAATAAAAAAAACAAAAAAGACGAGCATACAAGTTAATAAAAGAAATAACTAGAAAAAAAAGGAACGAAGGATAGATTAGTTAGTTATAGATTGGAATAAGGAAAGTACTAAAAAGACGAGCATAGAATTTAATAAGAAGAAGTAAATAGAAAAATATGGAAAGAAAAATAGATTAGTTAGTTATAGATTGGAATAAGAAAAGAACCAAAAAGACAGCATACAAGTTAATAAAAAGAAATGACTAGAAAATATAAGGAACGAAGAATAGATTACTTAGTTATAAATTGGAATAAGAAAAGTGCCAAAAAGACAAGCATACAAGTTAATAAAAGAAATAACTAGAAAATAAAAGGAACGAAGGATAGATTAGTTAGTTATAGATTGGAATAAGGAAAGTACTAAAAAGACGAGCATAGAAGTTAATAAGAAGTAAATAGAAAAATATGGAAAGAAAAATAGATTAGTTTGTTATAGATTGGAATAAGAAAAGAACCAAAAAAACAGCATACAAGTTAATAAAAAGAAATGACTAGAAAATATAAGGAACGAAGAATAGATTACTTAGTTATAAATCGGAATAAGAAAAGTGCCAAAGAGACAGGCATAGAAGTTAATGAAAAGAAATACCTGAAAAAGTAAGGAATGAAGAATAGATTAGTTAGTTATAGATTGGAATAAGGAAAGTACTGAAAAGACGAGCATAGAAGTTAATGAAAAGAAGTGAATAGAAAAATAAGGAAAGAAGAATAGATTAGTTAGTTATAAATTGGAATAAGAAAAGCACCAAAAAAGACAAGCATACAAGTTAATAAAAAGAAATACCTGGAAAATATAAGGAACGAAGGATAGATTAGCTAGTTATAGATTGGAATAAGGAAAGCACTAAAAAGACGAACATAGAAGTTAATGAAAAGAAGTAAATAGAAAAATATGGAAAGAAGAATAGATTAGTTAGTTATGAATTGGAATAAAAGAAGCACCAAAATAGACAAGCATACAAGTTAATAAAAATAAATAGATCGAAAATATAAGGAACGAGGAATAGATTTGTTATTTATAAATTGGAATAAGAAAAGAATTAAAAAAAAGAGCAATGAAGTTAAAGAAAAAAAATAACTAGAAAATATAAGGAAAGAAAAATAGATTAATTGGAATAAGAAAAGTACCCAAAAAGACGAGCATTCGAATTAATAAAAAGAAGTATCTGGAAAAATAAGGAAAGAATAGATTAGTTATTTATAGATTGGAATAAGAAAAAGCATCAAAAAAAGACAAGCATACAAGTTAATGAAAAGAAATAAATAGAAAAATAAAGAAACGAAAAATAGATTAGTTATAGATTGCAATAAGAACAGCACCAAAAAGACAGGCATACGAGTTGATAAAAAGAAATTACTAGAAAATATAAGGAACGAAAAATAGATTAGTTATTTATAGATTGAATAAAAAAGCACCAAAAGACAAGCATAGAAGTTTATATAAATAAATAACTAGAAATATATATGGAAAGAGACATAGATTTGTTACTTATAGATTGGATTAAGAAAAGAACCAAAAAAAAAACAAGCATAAATGTTAATAATAAGAAATACCTAGAAAATAAAAGAAAAGTAAAATAGATTAGTTACTTATAAACAGGAATCAGAAAAGTACCAAAAAAGACGACCATAGAAGTTAATAAAAAGAAATACCTGGAAAAATAAGGAAAGAAGAATAGATTAGTTAGTTATAAATTGGAATAAGAAAAGCATTAAAAAAGACAGGCATAGAAGTTAATAAAAGAAATACCTCGAAAATAAGGAACGAAGAATAGATTAGTTAGTTATAAATTGGAATAAGAAAAGCACTAAAAAAGACAAGCATACAAGTTAATGAAAAGAAATAACTAGAAAAATAAGGAACGAAGGATAGATTAGTTAGTTATAGATTGGAATAAGAAAAGTACCAAAAAGACAAGCATAGAAATTAATGAAAAGAAATAACTAGAAAAATAAGGAACGAAGAATAAATTAGTTATTTATAGATTGGAATAAGAAAAGCACTAAAAAGACGAGCACAGAGGTTAATAAAAGAATTAACTAGAAAATAAGGAACGAAGAATAGAATAATTAGTTATAGATTGGAATAAAGAAAAGTACCAAAAAGACGAGCATAGAAGTTAATGAAAAGAAGTAAATAGAAAAATATGGAAAGAAGAATAGATTAGTTAGTTATAAATTGGAATAAGAAAAGCACCTAAAAAGACAAGCATACAAGTTAATAAAAAGAAATAACTAGAAAAATAAGGAACGAAAAATAGATTAGTTAGTTATAGATTGGAATAAGAACAGCACCAAAAAGACAAGGATATAAGTTAATAAAAAGAAATAACTAGAAAAATATAAGGAAAGAAAAATAGATTAGTTACTTATAGATTGGAATAAGAAAAGTACTTAAAAAGACGAGCATAGAAGTTAATAAAAAGAAATACCTGGAAAAATAAGGAATGAAGAATAGATTAGTTAGTTATAGATTGGAATAAGGAAAGTACTGAAAAGACGAGCATAGAAGTTAATGAAAAGAAGTGAATAGAAAAATAAGGAAAGAAGAATAGATTAGTTAGTTATAAATTGGAATAAGAAAAGCACCAAAAAAGACAAGCATACAAGTTAATAAAAAGAAATACCTGGAAAATATAAGGAACGAAGGATAGATTAGCTAGTTATAGATTGGAAGAAGGAAAGCACTAAAAAGACGAACATAGAAGTTAATGAAAAGAAGTAAATAGAAAAATATGGAAAGAAGAATAGATTAGTTAGTTATGAATTGGAATAAAAGAAGCACCAAAATAGACAAGCATACAAGTTAATAAAAATAAATAGATCGAAAATATAAGGAACGAGGTATAGATTTGTTATTTATAAATTGGAATAAGAAAAGAACCAAAAAAAAGAGCAATGAAGTTAAAGAAAAGAAATAACTAGAAAATATAAGGAAAGAAAAATAGATTAATTGGAATAAGAAAAGTACCCAAAAAGACGAGCATACGAATTAATAAAAAGAAGTATCTGGAAAAATAAGGAAAGAATAGATTAGTTATTTATAGATTGGAATAAGAAAAAGCATCAAAAAAAGACAAGCATACAAGTTAATGAAAAGAAATAAATAGAAAAATAAAGAAACGAAAAATAGATTAGTTATAGATTGCAATAAGAACAGCACCAAAAAGACAGGCATACGAGTTGATAAAAAGAAATTACTAGAAAATATAAGGAACGAAAAATAGATTAGTTATTTATAGATTGGAATAAAAACAGCACCAAAAGACAAGCATAGAAGTTTATAAAAATAAATAACTAGAAAAATATATGGAAAGAGAAATAGATTAGTTACTTATAGATTGGATTAAGAAAAGAACCAAAAAAAAACAAGCATAAAAGTTAATAATAAGAAATACCTAGAAAATAAAAGAAAAGTAAAATAGATTAGTTACTTATAAACAGGAATCAGAAAAGTACCAAAAAAGACGACCATAGAAGTTAATAAAAAGAAATACCTGGAAAAATAAGGAAAGAAGAATAGATTAGTTAATTATAAATTGGAAAAAGAAAAGCATTAAAAAAGACAGGCATAGAAGTTGATAAAAGAAATACCTCGAAAATGAGGAACGAAGAATAGATTAGTTAGTTATAAATTGGAATAAGAAAAGCACTAAAAAAGAAAAGCATACAAGTTAATGAAAAGAAATAACTAGAAAAATAAGGAACGAAGGATAGATTAGTTACTTTTAGATTGGAATAAGAAAAGTACCAAAAAGACAAGCATGGAAGTTAATGAAAAGAAATAACTAGAAAAATAAGGAACGAAGAATAAATTAGCTATTTATAGATTGGAATAAGAAAAGCACTAAAAAGACGAGCACAGAGGTTAATAAAAGAATTAACTAAAAAATAAGGAACGAAGATTAGAATAATTAGTTATATATTGGAATAAAGAAAAGTACCAAAAAGACGAGCATAGAAGTTAATGAAAAGAAGTAAATCGAAAAATATGGAAAGAAGAATAGATTAGTTAGTTATAAATTGGAATGAGAAAAGCACCTAAAAAGACAAGCATACAAGTTAATAAAAAGAAATAACTAGAAAAATAAGGAACGAAAAATAGATTAGTTAGTTATAGATTGTAATAAGAACAGCACCAAAAAGACAAGGATATAAGTTAATAAAAAGAAATAACTAGAAAAATATAAGGAAAGAAAAATAGATTAGTTACTTATAGATTGGAATAAGAAAAGTACTTAAAAAGACGAGCATAGAAGTTAATAAAAAGAAATACCTGGAAAAATAAGGAAAGAAGAATAGATTAGTTAGATTATAAATTGGAATAAGAAAAGCACTAAAAAAGACAGGCATACAAGTTAATAAAAGAAATACCTCGAAAATAAGGAACGAAGAATAGATTAGTTAGTTATAACTAACTAAACTATTCTTCGTTCCTTATTTTTCTAGTTATTTCTTTTTATTAACTTGTATGCTCGTCATTTTGCTTCTTTTCTTATTCCAATGCATAAGGGTTTTCGTTTGTTGACGATGAATGCAGCGAAAGAAATAAGGAAACGAAAAATAGCCTAATTCACCACCAGCGGCGGCCGACCGGCGGCCAGGCAGCGGGCAGTCATACGTCGTCGCTATGCACATCCTTAGAAACCGTTCTGTGTTATGCTCATGTCACGTTTTATATATAATCTGGTCGCACCATAGCGTTCAGGATACTATGCTCTATGAGATTAAATTATTTATTTCAACCCTGATTCAAAGACTGCTGAGAAAAGCGATGATAAATAAACATTATAAACACTTCGGAGCTGTCTTGTGACTTCAATTCATCACATTTCCTTTTTGTTTTATTTTATCGAGTTTAGATAAACATAACTGAGTTGCGCAATTACTGCTGAGTCCAAAGGTACCAACTAAAGTGGTCTGTCGTGAATAAGAGACGAGCTATGACGAAGAAAATACAAGTGTGTAGCGTCACGGCGGACATGAATGGCATGTGAGTGAGGGAGGGGTGCAGCCAATCACAGGAGCCGTAACAATCGCTGCCTAGGCGCCAGATGAACAGGCTCCGTGAACAGACTATAGTATTCCCCTCTTCCTCCACCGCCATAACTCTTAGGATACTGCCACCCAGATTTCAGTACAGGACCCAGCAGCCCACGTTCCCGTCTATTCCTTACTGCAATTCTCTATGTTCACTTTCCTTTTTGACTCCTTTATACCATACAAAGAGGTAGTGCTGTCATTCTTTACCGCCATAAGTCTTAGGATACCGCCACCCAGATTTCACTATGGGACCCAGCAGCCCACGTTCTCGTCTATTCCTTACTGCAATTATCTCTCTTCATTTTCCTCTTTGACTCCTTTATACCATCCGAAGAGGTAGTGCTGTCATCCTCTACCGCCATAACTCTTAGGATACTGCCACCCAAATTTCAGTATGGGACCCAGCAGCCTGCGTTGCCATCTATTCATTATTGCAGTCTCAATATTTACTTTCCTTTTTGACCCCTTAATGCTATCCAAAAAGGTAGTGTTGTCATCCTCTACCGCCATAACTCTTAGGATACGCCCACCCAGATTTCAATATAGAACTTAATAGCCCGCGTTCCCTTTCTGCAATTCTCTGTATTAACTCACTTCTTGACACCTCATAGTCATTTGAAAGGTAGTGTTGTTATCCTTTAAAGCCATAACTCTTAGGATATCACAACCTAGGTTTCAATATAGAACTTAGTAGCTCACGTTCCTGTTTATTACTTAATGCAATTCTCTGTATTCACTCTCTTCCTGATAACTCCTTAATCCCATCCCCGTTGGAGCAAACATTAACACGGCAGTCCTTCTCGTCACACAACGCAGCAACAAACTTTACCTGTACTCCACTACCTGAGCGCATATTCTGAAACATTTCCGGAATTACACACACACACACACACACACACACGTTTTATAAGGCTTTCGTAGAAGTAGCGGGTATTTCCATGGGTAGTTTTATGAGCGTAGAGATCGTTTGATTAGGCTTCTGCACCATGAACGTGAAGAACACTCATGAGAACCCGACTCATCTCCTTTGTGCCCTTAGGTTTGGTTTGAGAGCCGGACGCGTCTGAGAATACGAACCCATGATCTTTGCTGCTCAGCGTCACGAAATTAATCCAACTCAGTGTTTCTCCCTGTCCCTCTCTCTCTCTGCGTCTGTTCTCCATTCCTTTCCTCCCCCCTAGCCCCCCCTTTCCTCTCCTCACAAGTTACCGTGCCAGCCAGCCAACCAGCGCACCCAGTTGGTCAGTGCGCGCCTCAGTTGGTCATTACCGATGCAAATTCATCTTGTAGCTCCCTCTCGCCAGGAAGCCAACGGAATGTGGGCGAGAATGTGGGGTGCGAGAAAACGCCAAGGAGAGAAAGAGAGAGAGGGAAACAGAGAGAGAGAGAGAGATGGGGGGATGGAGGGATCGAGAAAGAGATAGAAAGAAAGAAAGAAAGAAAGAAAGAAAGAAAGAAAGAAAGATGAAGGAAGAAAGACAGAAAGAAAGATAGGTTAACAGAAAGAAAAATAGGTAGATAAATAGATAGATAGATAGATAGATAGATAGAAAAAAGAAAGAAAAAGATAGAAAGAATAAGAAAGAATATGAAAGAATAAGAAAGAAAAAGAAAGAGAGAGAGAGAGGAAAGAAAGAAAGAAAAAAAAAGAATGGGAGTATACATGAGAATAAGGAACAAAAGAAAAAATAAATGAGAGAATAAAAGAGAAAGAAAGACAGAAAGGAAATAAGAACAAAATAATAAATGAGAGAAAATATACGTGAAAAAAAAGAACGAAAAAAAGAATAAATGAGAAAATAAAAGAGAACGAAAGAAAGAAAGGATATATGGGAGAGAAATCCAACAGGGGCGTTATCTAGATCCCCCGGCTGTAGTATTTCGGAGAGAGAGAGAGAGAGAGAGAGAGAGAGAGAGAGAGAGAGAGAAATGAATGAAGAAAAAAAGAAAGAAAGAAAGAAAGAAAAAGAAATTAAGAAACAAATGAACAGAGAGAGAGAGAGAGAGAGAGAGAGAGAGAGAGAGAGAGAGAGAGAGAGAGAGAGAGAGAGAGAGAAAGTAATGAATGAAGAAAAAGAAAGAAAAACAGAAAGAAATTAAGAAACAAACGAACAGAGAGAGAGAGAGAGAGAGAGAGAGAGAGAGAGAGAGAGAGAGAGAGAGAGAGAGAGAGAGAGAGAGAGAGAGAGAAGGGAAACTAGGCTATCGACGTTCTTACATGGTAGCATTTTCTCTCTTTTTTATCTCTCTCTTGTGTTTTCTATCAATGCGATATATCAGTGTACACAAATTACCCATATTTATTCTCCTCAAAACTCCGTCATGCTTTTTTTTGTCTTTAAATTTTCACTATATTCTCTTTCTTTATTTATTTCCTTGTTTCTTTTTCCAACTCTTTCTTTCTTTCTATCTATCCATCTTTCTTTTATTTTTTTTTTCATCATTATTAAACTCATCATCATCATTAGCCATCATCATTATCATCATCACGGTAAGGCCTTTCCCAACGTCCTCCACCTCTGTTTGGTGTTAGGGTTTTCGATTCTCCTCCGGTATAGGTTCGAATCCCATCTCTCTACAACCTTATTCTCTCCTTGTATCCCTTTGGCCATTGTTTTAACTTTTATTACCGTAAACACACACACACACACACACACACACACACACACACACACATTATTCATTAGTATTATTATTATTGCTTTCCACAGATTATTTTTATCGTTTTTTTTAGTGGACCGAACCAATGCAAAAGGGGGAGAGAGGAAATATAAATGCAGGAGAGAGAGAGAGAGAGAGAGAGAGAGAGAGAGAGAGAGAGAGAGAGAGAGAGAGAGAGAGAGAGAGAGAGATTATGAATATCCGTCTCCACAATTTGATTCTGTTTGAGCCCTGGATAAAAGGTGGCTGATGCGGGGCGGTCAGGGGTGAAATTAGTGCCGAGCAGCAGGCTTAGGGGTGGTGGGTGTGAGGTTAGTGCGTATGGGGAGCGAAATTACTGAGAATGGGTACAATTACGAGCTTAAGCCCTTGCAATTATCGCTATAGTGTTGTCATTATCATTATTATTGGCTTGCATTATACATCTGAATTAAGGGATGGCAGATAAGGCGTTAGTGGATATAGAGTTTTGTTGCTGATATTACGATGATAAGTCTCCCAGTTATGCATTATCTATACCATCTCAATCAAGGGATGGTAGATATGGGATTAATGGATATGGAGAGTGATGTTGATGATACTACGATAACAAAGTCTCATGGTTATATAATATCCCTAGACGAAAGAAAATGTATGTGTTGGTTAGGATATATAGTGTGACGGAGATGAGCACTGAGGCCACTCGCATCTATAGTGTGTTTACCTTTATTACGGAGCAAACAAATACAAGGTTAATCTCATGGTCATCTATCGTCTTTTAATGGGAAAACTGTCAATACTGGCTGTCATATAGTTACCTAGTATCAGTGCTGGACACTTCCGCTAATTAGTCCGCAAATCTGCAACAACGGAAGTTTCATTTCATCTGCGGATTTGCGTTTGTGACATAAAGGTCGCTAATTTGCGGCTAAAAAATACAAATATTGTGAAGCTATTTGGGATTGCGATTTAAACTAAGTCTCGAAATTTGCGGAATTGCGATTGCGACAGTTATGGAACAAGTTAGCGGATTTGTGATAGCGGAAGTTCAAATTCGTTAGCGATGCCCAGCTCTGCCTAGTATGTACAAGATAATTACACGGTTACAAGTTATCCTGGAATTATATACGTGCCGTTATATCAGGCAGAAGAGGTAAGCGTGGCCACATGTGGTTATGGATATTACGGAGTGTGCAGCGCCCTTAACTAATTACCATGTATCTTGTTAGGAACTGTGGCCGCTGCGGGATTAATACATTACATTCTCCGGCGGAATTATAACGAAGCAGCTGCTCAAATCACTCCCTTGGCGTAGTGAAACGATATAGGTCTTCGCTACGTATTCTCTTATGTATATATTACTCTTATTGTTAATGTTCGCTACAGAATGAAGGAAAGAAACGTTTGCTATAACATTGAAACTTAAGAAAGGCGGTAAGCGAGCATCATAGCTGTTTTTATTTCTTTTTACCGTAAAGGAAGCAGCTCAAGGGCGAAAGAAAAGTAATAATGAGAAAATAAAGCCTCAAACACTGTCCCTATAAAAAAAAAAGTTCAGAAGATTAGCCAAAAGAGAGGTCAATTTCGGGAGCATATAGTTGTCTCGATACATGCAAGAAAGGGAAAAGATACAGGTTAAAGCCCCTTGTGTAGGCCGCCTATAGCCTCTTCTAGCCTCCTTATATTTTTGTGTATTCTTCTGTATCTCTTTAACGATTAAGAATAAGAAGGGGACATGAGCGTGCTCGGCCTATCATGTGTAGACCCGATAACATACGGGCGGACAAAGTAACAGACTAACAGACAAGGAAAACGTTGAGGTGGGAAATCAATAGCATGCCATGGTCTGAACTTATAGAGAATTCAATGCTCTTTCAAATGCTGCCTCCAGAAATGCCATAAGTGATCTGGTTATTGTGGAAAATGCAAAAATGTCAGGATGTGTGAGTCGGGAGTAGCATTTTTTTTCCAGGAGTCACTGTTATATTTTCTACCTTTGCCGGAGGAAGTTACGGAATACACTAAGATGAGACAGAGGGAAAGTGAGGACGTTGAGAAGGTGTTTGTCGTGGAGCGGTCTGATAATATGGCAGGAGATGAGGGTGACATGCAAGTAAATATTTGGAGTTGATACCATGCAGATTTTAGGTGCATATCTTCTGGCCATATTGATTGAGGGTCCTCGGGGTGTTTCTCTCTCTCTCTCTCTCTCTCTCTCTCTCTCTCTCTCTCTCTCTCTCTCTCTCTCTCTCTCTCTCTAGTTTATTTAGACCACGACTGATCCGTTTAAAAGCAAATTCGACCGCCCCTTCCTCCATCTTGATATATTCGCTAAAACAGAAATTTCAAGTCATGGTGGCCATTTGATATGTTATTTAGTTTGAACTTGAAGAATATACCACGTAGTCTGAATCATAGAGTATGTGCATTCTTAACATTATGCAAGTATTTAACTTTGAGACATGTTGGCCTGTAGCGTGTAAACTTTACAGTATAAGAGAAATCTAGATTCTTCTTCAGTGTTTGTTTCACGCACCCCAAACGTGGCCCCGCTGAATAAAAAGCTGGAATGCCGTATTCCCCTACATCTGAAGCTGAAAGGAGGATACAGCAGCAGGTTCTGTGGCTTTTATCAAACAACCCCAAGTTATCATAAGAAAAGAAACGGAAAAGGGAGCCGTTGCAAAGATGAAAACAGTAGAATTTTGGCGCGCTTTCCGGAAAAATAAGTACCTTCATAAAAGTACGAAGATGGCACTTTTATGATATCTTTACGCAGTTAAAAATAAATAGCAATAGAGATGTTCATGTTGAGTGGATAAAAATAAAATAGCAATAAGAAAATAATATATAACGGCATTTTCCCTGTGATACTTATTTTCCCCTCGTCTCGCCGCGCTGCCGAGGACCCACAACAGTACACGGGCAGCTCCGGACGCTGTGTGGGATTAACGCTCTGAAGGCAAGTAACTAAGGCTCTACTAGCTTAAATACCATAAAGACAGTGAAGTATACTTACTGTCTACCGTTCCCAGGCCAACATTTTCAAGATCGTTACTGGCAGGCTCTGTAAAGTGTGGTCAAAGCTGCCCTCGTTGACTTACTTTATTCCTCAATGTTTTAAAGCCTCGTCTATTTAGAACACTGATTCGCTCTGGGTAAATAGAACGAAACCTCATCAACGGTAAACGGTAACGGTAAATAGAACGACTGGAGGTAGAACAGCAGATCAAAACAAAGCACACACACACACACACAGTGGCAGGGCAGGGTCCGTTCATACCGCGGCTGGTCCAAGCTTTCTTAGACCGGAGGAAAGATCAAAGCCGAGGACGTTCTGTAATGCTGACTTGCCTGATGGGCGAGCCTCCCATAACCCACTTAGCCAGGGGGGTACCTCTTTGGCCGACTGGTAAAGGAGTGGCTCTCCCGTTACGCTGGTCGCGGGTTCGATCCCCGACCCCGGCAAACCTTTCCTTGTCTGCATTAATTTCTCGTTTTCGGTGGTCGTGTGGGAGTGGAGAAAAGAGAAAATTCTGGCATTTCACTGGTGGCAAGGCGGTGGCATCCTTTCCTGTGGTTCTGTTGTGTCACCCCGAGAGGGTAACAGATAGAGTGATGGCCCATGCTCTCCGAAGTTCATAGAAAAATGGGCAACTCAACACACAGAAATTAATTTAAATGGGAATAGGGAGACATTTAATGCTGACTTGCCTGATGGGCGAGCCTCCCATAACCCACTTAGCCAGGGGGGTACCTCTTTGGCTGACTGGTAAAGGAGTGGCTCTCCCGTTACGCTGGTCGCGGGTTCGATCCGCGGCGCCAGCAAACCTTTCCTTGTCTGGATTAATTTCTCGTGTGTTTCGTCACATGCGGTGGTCGTGTGGGAGTGGAGAAAAGGGAAAATTCTGGCATTTCAGTTCTACCGGCAATCCTTGGCTCGGTCAGCTGCATGCAGCAAGTCCTGGCAGATACAAGGTAAGAAATTTATCACCAGGAGTGTGTGTGACGCTCTCAAATGATGCCTCAGAAGGAAAAAGGGAAATTGGTTATATTAACAGGCCCATAGCTCGATTCCTACCTCACGAAGTACAATTCTGTTGTCATATAAGTCTTCTACTAATCTTCAAATGTATCATTAAACAGTAGTAGACTGTAAAGATCTTAACAAGTGCCTCTATCAGCTAAAAACATCAGGCACCATCAGTTAAAACCTTTGAAAATAGGCTGGATAAGGCGTGGAGATCACAGAGACAAAAACTTGAGCACATGGTAGCCATTGATATTGGGCAAGGATCCAGACAACTCTACCACGGCGACCACCCGAACGATCGAAGTAAGAGTTATCTCGAGCCAGAGACACAGGCACCTGTACGAGTGTCCTACGCATTATTAATCCAGATCCAGTAAGCCTCTTCCAGAATTCTTCTGTGAGTTTATAGCCCCAGCAGCCCAGGCTGCTTGTGGCTGTCGATGTTGCAAAGATATGTCCCTAGGACAAGGGCTAGATCCTGTCAAGCTCACCAGACTTATGCAGGAAGGTCTGTGTACACTTGTGGCCTGGGAAAGGAGTGTTAGCACAGCTGAGGTGGGCCTCCACTGGTTCCAGGGCCACCACCAATTTCTGTCCTTTGAGTGACCTCAGGGAGGGTGTTGTGGTGCCAGCTTGTGTATCCTGGTATTGGCAGCTCATCCGGGAGTTCACTGAGCCATTTGTGTAGCTTGTGTTTCATGCTTTCCACTGATGTTCTGGTTAAGCCTCGGATCTCCTTTGGCAGGCAGTACAAGAGGCACGCTCCAACATGCTGAGTGGCTTGCCTCCTAACTTGCCTCATGAAGGTACTGAATGCAGGTCTTGATGGTCCTCTTTTTCCAGATCACTTTAGGATTCCAGGAACTCCAGCTTTATGTGATAGCCCACAGTGTTCACACTAACACTGCTAATAAACATCATACAAAATAATAATGGCAAAAATTTCATCCTCTCCGATGTCCCCTTTTTGTTTCTGTACTTTGAGCACACTAAATTGATTTACATTAGAATTATTAATATGTATAGGTATTTCTGTACTCAGTTTAATTGATTTTTATATTTTTTTCAGTTTTTTCAAGATGTCTGGCATGAATTCCAAGAAACAGCCCACAATCTCGAAGTTTTTTGCCTCCATGAACAGAGGAGGAGCAAAAAACTTCACCACAGATGAGGAGAAGAAAGAGAAAAATCATGTCCAGGTGGCAGAGGTAAATTTCAATGTCTTTACTAACTCCAGATACCAATACCAATATATATTCCCATTTCTTAGGATAACTTTAGTAGTGTTACAGTAGTATTACAAGTAGCTATTACAGTAGTTAATCTTTTATCACCCTCAAACCTGTAGGTCAGTGTATCTCCGGCCATCAAGCGAGCCAACAGCAGCAGCAAGGGAGGCAGAGGAGGCAAAAGCTCAGCAAAGAAAGCAAAGATCGAGAATGACAAGAACAGTCCCCCTTCCTCCTCCCCAACCCAGAACGGCAGCCCCAAGAAGAGGGAGCTTGGAGCGTGGACAAAAACAAGACTCAATGCTTTTTCTTGTGGTGAGTAGAGTTTTTTTGCCAATTCATAAACAACCTTTTAATTATATCAGAAAAATTGCAGGATAACCTCATCATTTTAGCCTGAGAATAGTAGATTTGATAAGACACTTTTGTTTTGTGGTGTTATTTGATATGCAAACAAGAAGTACACCTCCCAAAGTCTTTTAATGGACTTCTTACTATAAACAAAATATGTGAAGGACAAAAGAGAAAATAACTCCATTTTATTGCATTCCTGGAGAGTGTTGGATGAGTCTAGGAAGGGCAGGATGGTGGTGGTTTGGATATGGATAAATTTTTTTCTTCTCCCATTTACGTCCACCTCATTCTTTTTCCTCAGATCCAGAGCCTGAGGAGAATGGGGTAACCTCTATGGATGTGGATGAAGTGGAGTCGTCACCAGAAACTTCCCAAAAGAATGACAAGAATGGTGTTGGGAGCAGACTGGATTCTTTCAAGTGAGTAACACCTCCTTCTTTTCTAACCTCAACAAGATATATATTACAAGTGAAACCAACATCTTGCCCTAACCTTTTGTATTGCAGTATAACACAAAGCTGCTTACACAATATAGTAGTGGAATCTACATTAATATAAAAGCATTCAGTTTGTCATGTCATTAGTATTTAACAGAATAGATCGGTCAATCTTTCCCAGGAACACAAACAACAGCAGCACCAGTCAGTCTTCGTCCGTTGTGGGCCCGTCCTCCTTCAAGGCTGCTCCCCTCAGACCGTTGCCCGGGATGAAACTGACCCCCCTGGAGCAGCAGGTGGCGGACATCAAGAACAAGCAGCCTGACGTCCTGCTGTTTGTCGAGTGTGGCTACAAGTACAGGTCTGTGCTTCCCTGTGTGCTGTGTCTTAGAGCATCTTACAAGCTCTCAGTCAGTCAATCAGCAATTCTTGGACATCACATTTATTTAACAAGGCATCAAAGACAACCAAGTCTCACTGTAGGTTTCTGTCAACGTCTTAAAGATTCCCAGTCATTTGTTAATTTGTGTCTCCCTAGTGAATATTTCTTGACCTGAATACTTTTCTAACAAATCACTTTTTTTTTCCAAGTTCCCTAAACAACATTTACCTCGTGATTTAAAGTTAACATTTGTGCTGCTATCATTTACTTTGCCCAGACCTCCCGGATTTTGATTTTGTTGGACAAGAGTCCAAAAAAAAAAAAAAAAAGTCCGGGACACAAGATGGCAGCGTAGGACATACGTCTAGTACTGGACTGTACACAAATCTACTACGTCACACTCAAGTTGTTGTGCTACGATGTTGTGCGTGGACGATCTCTTTCTTCTTCTGCATGCCACCACCACAACACAAAAAACCATAACCATGCAGCGAGGTGTAGGGGGGGGTGTGTTTTGTGGGAGGATATATAATAGGTATAGTCCGTAAAGGAGGTGAACCCCGGGACATTTTCCATTGCTGGACATTTGCCATTCCCGGACAAGCCTTCCCCCCTTTTAGTCCGGCAAATCGAGGGTTGAGTGTACTTGGAATTGTGACATCACATATTCACTCTACAAGCAAACAATCAAAGGCATCCATTGGAAGATATATTCATGTCAAAATCTGATTCAATCTCACGCATTACAGGTTTTTTGGCAATGATGCAGAAATTGCTGCCAAGGAACTGAACATCATTGCTCACCTGGACCACAGCTTCATGACGGCCAGCATCCCCACACACCGCTTGTATGTGCACGCCCGGCGGCTGGTGGCCAAAGGTGTGTGCTCTGGGCAGGTAACATAGGGGAGGCATGAAAGCAAGACAAAAAGAATCAAATAATCAAAATAATGAATGTTTTCCAATCTTATTTTAACAGCACAGCCCTTCATAGAATAATGCAGATTGAGTAATGCTTTTTTTTTTCATCTTCTTTTTTGTCACCTCTAGTGAAGGATTTTTTCACATATGCAGGCCATGATATATAGATACATAGCAATTATTTGGAATGGATGCATATAAGTAAGGTTCATACTTTAAAATAACAAGGAAAATCATCACGGAGGGAGCATAAGAGATATTAACACTGACAGACCATCAAGTCATTACACAGACAAGAAGAAGGTAAGGCAAACCACTAATGTTTCCTTCTCCTCTCAGGGTACAAAGTCGGGGTGGTGAAACAGACCGAAA
Organism: Eriocheir sinensis; assembly: GCF_024679095.1. NCBI lineage: Eukaryota > Metazoa > Arthropoda > Malacostraca > Decapoda > Varunidae > Eriocheir > Eriocheir sinensis. The sequence goes on along the minus strand of NC_066517.1, from coordinate 19,408,960 downwards.
CAGCCGCCCTCAAAGCTGCAGGAGGGAACAAGACGGCACCCTTCGGACGGAAACTGACGGCACTGTACACTCGCTCCACCCTGATCGGGGAGGACGTGACCCCTGGTGTGGGCGGGGCAGGCCTGGAGGATGGGGACGTGTCGGAGGGGACCACGGCCATGCTCCTGGTGCTGAGTGAAGTGAAGGGCTCCTCGGGGAAAGACGGCGCTGTTGTCATCTCCATAGTGGTAAGTATATCTTTTGGGCACTCATTTCTACTTTCTTTATAGGACCAGCAATTAGCAAGCTTTTCTAGTTTTTTTGTTTTTTTTTTTTTTTTTTTTGTTTTTTAGCTGCTTTACTGTAAAAAAAAATGTTATCTATCCTTTATCTTTTTGTTATTAGAATGTTCAGCTGGGTAATAATAATCCCCTTCCATGCTTCTTGGCTTATTAATAACAGTAACAACAGGAGTCATGTGAAAGAACTGCCGTGGTGCTAAGTGTAGCCCGTCCTCTTTGTTGGCTAGGAACAAACTAGCTCTGTCCTGGGAGTGCATTAGATGACAGGGACGCCACTTGGTAGATAAAGGAACAGAGGGATGCACCTAGCTAGAGTCCCATTACTAGATTATTTGTGTTGTGTGCTTCCAGGCTGATTTATTAAACATTCCAGGTATAAGACTTTGTGCCTATCTCCTTTATGAACCAGAATATATCCATTTTGTTTATCTCAACCCTCCTTATACACTTTCTCCTTTTCCTCTGCATTGCTATATTGTTCGTGTTGTGTGCTTCCAGACTGATTTCTTAAACATTACGCATATAGGACCTCTTGCCTATATCCTTTTTGAACCTGAATTTATCTGTTTTGTTTATCTCGACCCTCCCTATACTTCTTCCTCTGCCTAGCTAGAATCCCTTTGCCATATATTTGGTGTTGTGTGCTTCCAGGCTGATCTATTAAACATTCTGGGTACGGGACTTCTTGCCTATCTCCTTTTTGAACCTTAATTTATCTGTTTTGTTTATCCCTACACTCCATACACACATCTTTCACTTCCTCTGCCCTTATTACTTTATTGTTTGTGTTGTGTGCTTCCAGGCTGATTTATTAAACATTCTGGGTACAGGACTTCTTGCCTATCGCCTTATTAGTAGCCAGAACTTATCCATTTTGTTTATTTCAACCCTTCAATGCTACCTCCTCCAGGCCATCCAGCCCAGCACGGGGGACATCATTTATGACACGTTCGAGGACTCCAAGACAAGGACAGAGCTGTTGAACCGTCTGGACCACCTGCAGCCCGTGGAAGCCGTTGTGTCACCCAGCACCTCGGAGCTCACCACTACCACCATCACCACATCAGCCACCAAGTTAGTAAGACAGAAGTTGTGTTAGAATTTTTTTTTTTTTTTTTTTTATTTATTTATTTTTTTTTTTTTCCCCACCATAGACTCAAGGGCTAATGCAATAGAGATTAGCACCGAGGCCATGTGCAGCTGTATCGTATGATTCCAACTTTACTTACTTTTTACCATGAAGCTGTTTCCTTACTGTAAGAAATAGAAAAAGTTGGGGAAGGGGACATAAACCTAAAGTGACATTGAGCTTGTCTTGTGTTGGTTGGTAAAGGAGAATAAAAATACAATTGTCAAAGAAGAAAGAAAATACAGATAACTAGAGTTTGATTGTGAGATATGTAACAGATGAAGAATGTTATGTGCAGGGATATTTTTTATTTATTTATTTATTATTTATTTATTTATGTTGGTGCTTTTAAGTGAGGTGTGTAGATTAGCAAACATATTATTAGTTAGTTGTGTATATTACCATGAAACAAGCATAATTACATCACTTTGCCCCTCGTTGCACTCAGGAATGACGACTGCATCCGAATCGAGCGCCTGGACGAGAGCAAGTTTGACTACAGCAACTCACTCAAGCTCATCGTGACCCTGTTTGAAGACGAGGAGGAGAAGGTGAAGCACATCTCCTGTCTGCCGTCCAGTGTGGTTGGCTGTCTCGGTGCCACGCTGCAGTACCTCGCCGAGTTCAAGCTTGATGGCATTGTGAAGATGGCCGGGTGAGTCAAAGAAGTGTCCTTTCCCTCTATCATGACTATTCACTAATGGCATCCACCTCTATTTTTCTTTACTTCTGCTCATAGGCTCCAACGTTGCCAGATTGTCGTACTCTGCCTCTTATGTTTGCCGATTTCCGACCCAATAACTGCCTTCATATATGTTTATCGTTGAACCTGTTAGCAGTGACGGGCCAAATTTGGGGCTTTACCGTGTACCAGCGATGGGCCAAATTTGTGGCTTTACCGTGTACCAGCGACGGACCAAATTTGTGGCTTTACCGTGTACCAGCGACGGACCAAATTTGTGGCTTTACCGTGTACCAGTGATGGGCCAAATTTACGTCTTTACCGTGTACCAGCGACGGGCCAAATTTGTGGCTTTACCATGTACCAGTGACAGGCCAAATTTGTGGCTTTACCGTGTACCAGCGACGGGCCAAATTTGGGGCTTTACCGTGTACCAGCGACGGGCCAAATTTGTGGCTTTACTGTGTACCAGTGAAGGGCCAAATTTGTGGCTTTACCGTGTACCAGCGACGGGCCATATTTGTGGCTTCACCGTGTACCAGCGACGGGCCATATTTGTGGCTTTACCGTGTGCCAGCGACGGGCCAAATTTGTGCCATGATAAAGACCCCCCAAAATAGATGATCCATAAACTGATCACAAATACATTGATACATATTATGAAATGGTTTGCATGAGTGAAGATTTTTTTCTCATTTTTCTCGCTTAGAGGGACCTTTAAGAAACATGGTCCCTGCAGCTACCGGGTTAAATGGTTAATTATTGGTGTTTTTTAGCAATAGTTGTGGGTCAAAAAAACGGTAAATATGATGCTCTGAGTACGAGTAATCTGGCAACGGTGCTCATGGCCTGTACGCCACAAAAGTCACTCAGCAGCTTGTGGCATAGTGTTCTAAGTGTGTATATTGACAGCCTAGAGAAGGGTTCAATACCTTCTGCCTGTGAGTGTTTAGTCTAGCTAAACGGTTAACGATAGCTAGTTGTGTGATGTGTTCAGTGTTTAGTATGAAAACCTGTATTTGTAGAGGATGATTTTCTTAGTTTCTTTTACTCCTACATTGAAGAAACAATTTATGCTTGTGCTGTTCTTTCTATTTGTCCATATTTATGTTCATTCTCATGTGGATATTTTATTTGGTGACATTTTAGAAGACAAGTTACTGTTTTCTGTGGTTCTCATAATTACCAAACCATTAAGTAACGTATTCCTACACCCCCCACAGTTACCAGTGCTCTCTTCTTGCAGTTCCATTCATAAGTGGTTTGTTTTCAAGATATTTGCAGGACATTTAGAATGCAAAGTAGTGTTTCCTTTGGTCCTCACAGTTACCATTCTCCTCTTCCAGGTCCATCGAGAAATACAGCTCCAGCCGTCACCACATGCGCCTCTCGGGGGCCACACTGCGTAACCTGGAGGTGCTGGCCAACGCATCAGACGGGGGCACCAAGGGCAGCCTCTTCTGGGCCCTGGACAACACACAGACAAAGTTTGGGTCCAGGTGAGTTCTGATTTGCATTGCTATTTTTCATCATCATCAGTACCTCATATTCCACATAAGCAAGCATGGGTGATAAAGAATACCTTAATGAAGTTTGGTATGGTGTGTTAAATGGCTTTTGAGGCTGCCAAAGTGTGCAGTCTTGGAAGGAAAACTTAATGGGTTGTATTATAAGACATTTTGCCGCCCAAGAACACATATTTGACAAGGCTTTCATAGGAGTTGTGGGCATTTCCAGGAGTAGTTTTATGACCCTGGTGGTACTTTGACCCTTCTTCTGTATTGTGAACTTAAAGAAACACTCATTAGAACCCAACTGACCCCCTCTTTGGCCTTTAGAAATAGCTGATGTGAGAAGCAAAAGTGTCTTACAATATCGACCTATATCACCATGGAATGTGAAAAAAAAGAGAAAATTTCCTCATGTTACAGGCTACATCGTACTATTATTATCTTCTTTTTCCCTTTCCCCCAAGGTTGTTGAGGCGGTGGGTCACACAGCCTCTGCTGGAAGCGGGAGAGATCAAGGAGCGGCAAGACATGGTGGAGGAGATGATGACCTCAGACGCCCCAGTGCTGGTAAAGCTGAAGTCTGCCCTCTACAAGCTGCCAGACTTTGAAAGGGCCATCACCACCATTTTCCATAAGAAGGTAACCCGGCAGAATGAAGTAGAAATGGCTATCTATACTTAACCTGGTAGCAGCACGGATCATGTTTCTTAATGGTCCCTCTAAGCGAGAAAAATGAGAAAAATCACCCCTCACACAAACCATTTCATAATATATATCAAAGCATTTGTGATCAGATTATATATCATCTATTTTGGGGGTAAATATCATGGCACAAATTTGGCCTGTCGCTGCTACACGTTGAAGCCACAAATTTGGCCCGTCGCTGCTACCGGGTTAAGATAGTCAATTTTCTCGTCTAAGTTAGCCTTTGTTTGTAGTCCTGTCTAGTCCAGTAATAGACATGGGACAAGCTTCTAATATGCTTCCCACTCTGTTGTCTTTGTTGAATTCTTTGTGTTCCATGATTTGCTTCTGTTTTGTTTCCTGTATTTACCACTATCACTTGTATGTGGTATCCATTGAGTGCCTTGTGAGTTCCTTGTGTTGCTGTTTTTCTTTGTTTTCTGGATGTCAGTATTTATCACTTCATATGTCCGTAACTTTTTTATCGAGAACATTCTGTGTTCTTTGTGTTGTTGCTATTCTGCTTGGTGTCTAGTTTGATCACCTAGTATTTATGTTACTTTATCCTTTTTAATAATTCCACAGTGCAGCCCCCATGAGTTCTGGCTGGCAGTGCAGGGCCTCAGCCGCCTCCACTCCGAGCTGTCAAGAGTTGGAGGGAACGTAGAGGACAGTGTCACCTCCCCCGGCCTCGTGGAGCTCCTCCGGGACGTGCTGGATGGGCTGGCTAACGTCGAGGCCTACGCAGCTAATATTAACGAGGCCAGTGCAAAGTGAGTTCCAGGGAGGAGGCTTAACCACCACTAGGGTTGTGTGGTTCAGTTTTAGGAAAGCAGTTGTATTTTATGTGCACATGGGGCAGTGAATGCTTGAAGTTCTATTGTGTGTCTGTATCTGGCAGTAAAAATCTGTTAATATGGATGCTACTGGTCCAGAAGCAACATTTGTCAACACCCACCTGTTAGCTCATGAGGGATTGTTATTGTCCTGGCCTTTTATATTCACTCTCCTGTTACTCTTTTATTGTTCATATCCATGTCTGCTCATCGAGGGGACTCTATTTGGGTCTTTAGCATTTTTTTTATTTTACCTTGGTGCCCTTTCATGAATCTCAATAGTAATAATAATGATAATTAGGACTAATGGCTGGTCCAGTTCTATTCACATTTTCACATTAGCTAACTTCTACTGTGGCTCACCCGATGTTTTTTATTTATTTGATTTGAAGTCCCATGTTTTGAGTAGCTTTAGTGTGGCTATCAATTATTTTATTATTAATTGCTTTCTTTTATATAATTTCTATCTTTCAGAGAAGGCAAGAAAACTACACTTCTGAGGGATTTCTCAGAGTACCCAAATGTTATAGCGAGGCAGCAGGAAATAGCAGATATGGAGCAGAAGCTGAATGGTCTTATTCCGGATATTGCAAGGGTAGGCATATAAATGGAAACGTCTGTAAATGTCATTGGATGGCTTGTGATTGTGTTTTAAAGCTCTAATACTCTACATGTTTAACCGAGTAGATTCATTCATGTATCATTATTATTATCAGTCTCATGTTTTATGGATGGGTTGTATTGTTTTGCAGACCCTTGGAGTTCCTGCCTTCAAATACACAACAGTGTCTGGCCTCGAGTACCTCATTGAAGTCACCAACTCACGCCTCAAAGCTGTCCCCAAAAACTGGTCTAAGATAAGCTCGTGAGTATTTACATTACTCCATCCATTGTTGCTAGATTTCATTATAATGATTTTGCCTAATTCTTCTCTTATTTGAACAGTGAAATGTTAATATCTTTACTTTCTTTCCTTTGGCAGGACAAAAGCAGTCAGCAGGTTTCGGTCTCCTGAGATAGAGAAACACTTCCAGAGGCTACAGCAGCTGAGGGAACAACTGCAGATGGACTGTCATGAGGTGTGTTGTGTTACTGATGATCACCGTCCTTGTCTCTGATTTCATAATAATGTTGCTGTATTCATTTAGTCAGAATAATATGATGTCAAGTCCTCAGTTATTAGATTGTTTCAGATATGGGAAGAGAGGAAGTGAAGAGTGCAGTGAACAAAGCCTTTCTATACATTATGGGTTGAATAATGAAGGGAATGATTGGCTTTGAATTCTCCAATTAAAGTCTGGAATTCTTTTTACAGGCATGGATAAAGGTGCTGGAATCATTCTCCAGCCACTACCATCGCCACCGCCAGGCTGTGAGGTCCCTTGCTACCCTGGATGCCCTGGTGTCCCTCGCTGCTGTGGCCAAAGCTCAGGGCTACTGCCGACCCACTCTGTCAGAAAAGGGGAGTGGCGGGGCGATGCTGAAGATTGTGCAGGGCCGTCACCCGGTGGTTTGTCAGATTCAGACAGGGGACGAGCAGTATGTAGCCAACGACACCAACATGGAGGTGGGTGTGGGTGTATGTGTGTGTCTGGGGCATAATATCCACCAGCTAGCTTGTTCCCTCAGCCCTGTCACCTCCTGGAGTCATTGCTGATTAGCTAATGATATGTATGTAGTCTTTGATAGAAAAAGATACTTAATTCAAGTTATATCTCATAGTTATGTTAAGTATGATTTATTTACATAGAAATGGTTGTAACCGAGTCATTGGATATATTTGTGACCACTGCTATGCTTGGTAAAGGGCAAAGGAGGAGGTCAGGTCTGGTGACACTTGTTGGGAGGCAGCCACTGTAGTAAAATGGTGCTGAGGAGGTCATATTTAGCTCTTTGGGGCAACTTTTCTTTGAACAGGTAAGTACATCCTGGCAAAAGATAAATACACAATCCTGGTAATTTGATAACCGGGTAACTTTAAAGCATGAAGTGAAAGTACTGTCATTCATCCTTTGCCACAGGTTGATGGGGAGCGTGTGATGCTTGTAACAGGGCCAAACATGGGCGGCAAGTCTTGCTACATGCGGCAGGTGGCCCTCATCGCCCTAATGGCCCAGATGGGAAGCTTTGTGCCAGCCGAGTCAGTTGACATGACTATTCTGGACGGCATCTACACAAGGCAAGTGGAAGGCTGCAGCGAGTGAGAACAAGATAGCATCCTTTACCTCTACTTTTATTGTAGCCACTGATATTTGATGTTAGCCGCCAAGAAGCACCTCCAGTCTCTGTTCTTCGCCATTTATGTGAGGGATCAATATTTTTTTCCTCCAAATATATCTTTCCTATCCCCTCCAACTCAGTTTATCAGGACTCCACCCAAACCTGTTCTTCCTTTGACCTTATCCTTCTCTCCCAGGATGGGCGCTGCGGACGAGATCTTCTCTGGACGCAGTACATTCATGGTGGAGGTTGGGGAGACAGCTGACATAATGCGAGAGGCCACCAAGGACTCTCTGGTGATCCTGGATGAGCTTGGCCGCGGCACCTCAACACATGACGGTGTAGCAGTGGCCATGGCAGTCCTGGACCACTTCCTTAACCGTGTTGGCTGCCTCACCATCTTTGTCACCCACTACCTCCCCCTCACCGACTTTGGCCGCATCTACCCATCACAAGTGGGCAACTACCACATGGCATTTATTGTGAATGATGAAGAAGGTAAGTTGAATCGTTAAAAAGAGAAAACAATAAGAAGAGTGATGCAAGAGTTTTAGTATATGAGGTGTGTGTATGTAGGTTGTACTATCTAATGATGCAGTAATTCCAGTAATATCCTTTCTTCCCTTCTTTAACTTAACAGAGAACAATGGAGTAGAGGCTGTGACCTTCCTGTATCAGCTGACCTCAGGGAGTGCCGGCCAGAGCTATGGCCTCAATGTGGCCCGCCTGGCCGAGGTGCCCCAGCCCATCCTCGTCCGGGCCTCCGAGAAGTCAAGTGAACTGGAGAAAACTTGCATTTCTAAGAGGTGAGTGACAGGACATGCTCAGGCTTGCTCCTTTTGTCTGTGTGTTTAAGTGTGTGTATTTGTTATTGACTTCAGGTTTGTGTGCTAATTCGTACACATCATTCCAATTAGTATTCTTTATTCTAAAAGTTGAGCCAAGGCTTGAAAAGTAAATATTGTCAAAATTAAGGAAGCCAATCAATCCTTAGTTTGTTTACAGTCACCTGGACTTTGCATTTTAGAGATTTCTAAGGGCACAGTTGTATTCTCTTACTGAATCTTCTTTGCATTACAGGAAAAGAATAGAGCTCTTCCAGGAGTTAATGACGACCAAAGACACTGAGGAACTACGGCAGCAGCTGACAGTGCTGAAAAATATGAATGAGGGAATAGATAGTGGAGTGGAGAGTGGATAGTGGAGTGTCTTAAGTTTCTCCCTCTAACTTCAGCAAGACTGAAGTGTTTAAAAAGTACAAGTGAAAGGTGGTAGGGGGCTCAGTGAGATTAGGTAAGGGAAGCTGAAAGTGGGAGATACTTAAGGGTAATATTGTAGGAGGAACTGAAGAGGCAAGAGTATTGTAAGGGGAAATAAACTGTACATAAAATCACCTCATGGGTAAATAGATACTGTAGTGGGAGTTAGCTTGACATGAAAAAATGAAGAAGGACTTTTTTGTGGTCATCTTATGTAAGGAATTAAATCTAGTAAACAACAAAGTAGATCAGAGGAAGTAAAGGTGTCGGTGAAGAATAAAACCATTCAGGGAATTTTGGGATGCCTAGCTGAATCATCATGAAAAATTCTGAATCCATAATTTTACCATGAGAATCTTCTTTAGTAGACTTGAAGTAACCACAAACCATTAATTTCAATTCACAATAGTTATCAATGGGACATTTTGTTGGTCAATTAGAGACATTAGTCATTTTTACTTTGTCTATCCACTGTTTTGGTCTCTCTCTCTCTCTCTCTCTCTCTCTCTCTCTCTCTCTCTCTCTCTCTCTCTCTCTCTCTCTCTCTCTCTCTCTCCAAAAATGTCATCATTACATTATATACCATCATTTTCATTATCACTGCCATCATTAGTTTCACTTCACATCATTAACCAAGTGGTGGAAATCTCTCTCTGGTGTGTTGTAGTTTGTCTTCATGGCATGCTGTGTTTTGTGGAATGAATTCATGTACTAATAATTGCAGACTGATGATTACTAGTGCAAGGGTTACAGTTTGTTTTTTTAATAAATATAATCGTCGATATGAACATTGTTTTCTTCACTCCCATTTACCGATTTAACATTAGTGAAGCAATGAAGAACAGAAGCTGCAGGGAGAAGAAGTAGTTGGTGGAGGTCTCATTTATGAAAGCAATTTGATTCCTGTGTTTTCAAGTACCTATGTATATTGATTTCCCCAGTGAACAGAAGCCATCATACCAGTGTAGCAAAGAGGATACCAGCTGATGGAGTAACTTTTTTTAACCTTCATTCTTTTGGTAGTTTTGTGAGTGCCTGATCCATTGCACAGCCTATTACAGCACCTATGTATATTGATTTCCCCAGTGAATAGAAGCCAACATACCAGTGTACCAAAGAGGATACCAGTTGATGGAGTAACTATTTTTTAACTCATTATATTGGTAGTTTTGTGAGTGCCTGATCCATTGCACAGCCTATTACAGTACCTATGTATATTGATTTCCCCAGTGAACAGAAGCCAACATACCAGTGTAGCAAAGAGGATACCAGCTGATGGAGTAACTATTTTTTAACTTTCATTATATTGGTAGTTTTGTGAGTGCCTGATCCATTACACAGCCTATTACAGTACCTATATATATTGATTTCCCCAGTGAATAGAAGCCAACATACCAGTGTAGCAAAGAGGATACCAGCTGATGGAGTAACTTTTTTTAACTTTCATTATATTGGTAGTTTTGTGAGTGCCTGATCCATTACACAGCCTATTACAGTACCTATGTATATTGATTTCCCCAGTGAATAGAAGCCAACATACCAGTGTAGCAAAGAGGATACCAGCTGATGGAGTAACTATTTTTTTTAACTTTCATTATATTGGTAGTTTTGTGAGTGGCTGATCCATTGCACAGCTTCCTCCCCATTTAAGATTAATCTGTATGGTTTGAATTTTGCCCATTCCTCTTCTAACACTTTCTTATGGTAGCCGCGGAGTACATAACTGTAATGGGAATGTCTTTAACTCAGTAGGACATACCATACTGAATAACACAATTGAGGTTATAAGCAAAGAAGTGAAAGAACATTATAAGTATTGAGGATATGAGTAAAAAGAGAGAGAGAGAGAGAGAGAGAGAGAGAGAGAGAGAAAGGCGACCAGCCCAATTGAAAAGCAAAGTGTGTGAACCTACAAAATGATACAAACTAATAAAGAACAAAAAAAAAGCAGTAGAAGCAAAGAACAAGTATATTGAGGATGAGTAAAAAAAAAAAAAAAAAGAGAGAGAGAGAAAGGAGGCGACCAGCACAATTTAAAAGCAAAGTGTGTGAACCTACAAAGTGATACAAATTGATAAAGAACACAAAAAAAGCACCAGAAACAAAAAAAAAAAGAAAAAGAAAGGGAACAGTCCGGCACGCGAGACCGTCCCTTCAGCGGCCAACATGGCGTCTGCTGCGACCCTTCTGTCAGCCTCAGGTCGACACATTTTCCCTCCTCGCCACCTCCCTTAGGCCTCTATCCCGCTGTAAGCCATTTTATTCTTACTTACTCTTACCTGGGATTCAGACTATGACACTTAATCTCCTTGCAATCCCCCCTAAGTATGCTAAGTAGGGTGCATGTTTTGGTCTGGGGGACACGCCTTGGTTAGTGTGTGGGTTGAACTAATGGCTAACCTTCCTTTTTCTCTCCTTATTTAGGCATAACATGGGCGGCGAAGGACTCCGGGCTTACATTTCCATTCAGCATGCATTGGTTTCAGTAGTTAATATATTCCCGTGCGTTCCAGGTCGTAATTACACGTTTTCATTTTCTTCAATTATTTTTCTTCAGTAGTTATTATTATTTATCATATATTCCTCTTTACTTGTGTTACTTTACTTATCTTCCTCATTTGTTACTCTATTCATGTTCTCATAGCTCGTAATTACACACATTCCATTTTCTTCTTCAATTGTTATTCTACTCTACCTTATTATTCTACTTACGTATGTTCTTCTTTATTTGTGTTATTCTTATCTTCATCAATTGTTACTCTACTCATGTTCTCATAGCTTGTAATTACACACGAAATCTCACTCCCACGTAAACAATTTTAAAGTTACGTTACGTCATTCCTATTTTGGGTTTCTGCAAGAGTCACCCCAGAACACGAAGGAGACATTGATCCCCGCGGTATTTCAACCATTTTTTCTCGTTCTGTGCTAGATTAGTGTCTTTGGAAGGTGTTATGCAGTGTTCCTGGACCCGATGATGTCATAGGGAACAGCTGGTAGGCGTGGCTCCCCCTGCCTCCCTCCCTCCTTCCCTGGCAGCTTTGTAAAGAGTGAATAGGTTCTTGAAGAGTCTCTCCCATGCCCCAGCCTCTTTCCAAACTCTGAAAGCTTTTTAAGGAGTGCCAATGGCTTTTTTAAAGAGCATGGATGGCTTATAAAGTGTGAATGGCTTTATGAAAAGTCTCTCCCATGCCCCAGCCTCTTTCCATCCTCTGGCAGCTTTATAAGAGTCCCCTATGCTCTAGCTTTTCTCCATCCTGTGGCAGCTGTATAGAGAGTGTGAATGGCTTTATAAAGTGTCTCCCCCATTCCCTAACCTCTCTCCATCCTGGGGCAGCTTTATAAAGAGTGTGAATGGCTTTATAAAGTGTCTCCCACATTCCCTAACCTCTCTCCATCCTGTGGCAACTTTATAAAGAGTATGAATGGCTTTATAAAGTGGTTCCCCCATTCCCTAACCTCTTTCCATCCTCTGGCAGCTTTATAAAAGTGTCTCCCCATGCACTAGACACTCTCCTTCCCATGGCAGCTTTATAAAGATTGTGAATGACATTATAAAGTCTTCCTTATGCTCTAGCCTCCACCCATCCTCTGGAGGTGTGTGAAAGGCGTGTGAAAAGGTGTGTGAAAGGCTTTATAAAGTCTCCTATCCCCAAGCCTCTCTCCATCCTCTGACTGCTTTATAAAGAGTATGAATTGCTTTTTAAAGAGTCTCCCCCATGCTCTAGCCTCTCTCCATCCTCTGGCAGCTTTATAAAGAGTGTGAATGGCTTTATGAAGAGTCCCCCATGCCCTGGGGGCTTCGTGGTGCAGTGGTTAGCACACTCAGCTCACAACCGAGAGAGCCCGGGTTCGATTCCCGGGTGGAGTGGAAAAATTTGGGTGGCTTTTCCGATACCTTATGCCCCTGTCCATCCAACAGTGAATGGGTACCAGGTATTAATCGGGGGTTGTGTCCCGTCTCCTGGGATCTGTTCCCTTCTCCTATAATTCCTTCCCCTTCTGTCTCTTTCTGGCATATGACCACAGATGTTGTGCCAACTAAACGAAACTTTCCAACTTTCCCCCATGCCCTGGTGCCTCACCATCCCCTCTGGCAGCTCTAAAGGGGGAAGGAATTGCTTTATAGGAACTGTGACTGCCTTTATAAAAAGTGTGAATGACGTGGTGAAAATGACATTTAGATACTGTAAGCCTGACAGTTCCCTTGAAGTATTCGAAAGTTCAGAGAGTAAATGATAAAGTCAAGAGGACAGGTAGCTATTGCAAGCATTACAATGCACTTGAAGTATTAAGGGGGTACGCGACACCTGAGGTCATCTAACTAAACTATCTGGGGTATTGCGATGAAACTATGCAGGTAAGTAGGCATCTATGTTGCCTACATTTTGTACGAGCCAGAAAAATGTATGTATACTTATATGGATACTTATACGTATACATGTGTGTATACATGTAGCAACACTTAAAATTACTCAGCACCATTAATACATAACCAAGCACTTTCATTTTTTGGCTGTGAATAGTCTTTAGGTATGCCTAGAGCCCTATGGAAAATATTCTGAAAGTTTCCCATATAGAAAGGCATAATGGTATTTCTTTCTATTAAGTACGTCGAACATCGCGTAAAATTGTGTTTTTTGTCACTTTTTCCTCTTAATACTCCTATTTACTTTACCTTATCAACAATATCTAGTCATAGGTCCCTAGCTACTTGTACAATTAACATTCCCTGAACTTTTCACTTAAATCTGATTGATTTTAGATTTTCTACGATTAAAAAAGACAAAATTTATCGAACGGAGATATGATCAATTAAAAAATATAAGGACCTTTAATTCGGTCCATTTGAACCCGCGCCAGACATGTAAAATTTGCGCTGCGAGGAAAACATTGCTCGGGGATTATTTATAGATGGTATAAGGATGTTTTTAACCCAGTTTTGCAAAATGCTATATTTTGACGAAAACACCCCCCCAGGTGTCGCGTACCCCCTTAAAAGTTCATAAGTAGTAAGATTAAAGAGGACAGCCGATTATTGTAGGCCTGACAGTCCACTTGAACTATTAGAAAGACTAAATAGTAAATTGCAAGGTAAAGATGACAGCCAATCCTTGCAGCTCGATAGTCCATCTAAAAAAAATAAAAAAAATAAAAATAAAATAAAAAAAGAGTACTAAAAGATTTAAAGAGCAAAAAGCAAGTGTGAGTGGACAGCAAAACATTGCTATGAATCTAAATTTTAGATCATGTTACATTATTCAGTTTGGGTTGTTTGGTTAGAAGGCAGAGCAGCACGATGATGTGGTGTAGGTGTTCATCGTTTGATTTGCCGCCCATCAAAGGTTACTGAAGGGTCATTTGCTTTCCACATCATCTTTCTCGCCAATGTACCAATGTACAAATTAGGCTTTTCCTCTGATTATATTTTTAATGTTAATTCATTGTGTATCCAATCAATCATTTACTGTCCATATAATCTTTCTTACTAGCCTGAAATGCATACTCACTCTGACAACCTTTAGTACTACCTTGACTCAGTATACAGTCTATGTGTAATTTGCGGTTTGCTATGTTTTTTTTTTTTTTTTTTTTTTTTTTTCACATGCATTTTGTCATTTCCAAGCTAAAGTAAGAGAAATATGTTTAATTAATATGTCATGGCTTTTTTAGAGGTGCTTTCCCCAACATAATTATAAAGAATGTTAGATTTTGTTTTAAATGTTTGTGTCCTTAACTTTGTAGTTTAGTAGTTGTGATTCATATTTCTTTCTGTTTGGTGATCTTGTTGAAACAAGAATCAGTACTATGCAGTTCTACTTAGTAGGACTGTGTTAGAAATAACAACCCCAGACTGTCTAAACTCTAAACTAACCGAAATAAATAAGAAGTAGTACCGTAACCTGACAAAAATAAACCTGGCCCCACTGAAAAAGTAACCTCTCCCCTTTAAATAGTAGAAGAGATTTTTCCCTGTTTACTGGAAGTGGGTTAGTAGTCATGAGTCAGGAATTGTTCAGAACAGTGCAGTCCCAATATCTAGAGTGGCCTAAGATTCATCTGTTTCCTCAGGGCCTCATCCACTGCTTTATTTGTTGCACTTTGTTGATTATGAATTTTGATCATCCTGCATTGTAACTGCAATTTTTTTGTCCATTTTTCTGCTAGTGTTGTGAGCTTGTACAAAGAGAATTATTGGTCTCTTTGGCTCTGTTCCTAAGCCCTCCAATTCTTCCTTACAGAAGTGATGCTTGTGCTAATCAAGATTATGGCCCAAGCTGTCAATGGACCGACAATGTAAGCTTGATTCTTCCTCAAAGTGCTTATTTCAGTACATTTGTTTTCACATTGACAATGTCCATGGTTAGTCCATTTGCTTATTGACATACCTAGACCCACTTGTACAGTAACTCCATTTGTTTAACATGTACATTTGTCCTTATCTCCACAATACAGCCTGTATCCTGATACTCCACAACAAAAAAATCTTATATGATTTTAATATTCTATGCTGCATTTGATCGGTAAATTAAGATCAAATTAATCTGTTCTTATTGCCAACATGCTATCATTATCTTGGTATTGCATGAATTTATTACTTATTATGTTATTTTCATGTTTCATGCTATGTTTGGCACTGTTTAGGATGCCCACTTCATTCCTCCAATCCCTTAAACTCCTTAGGCATCAGCGAGGTAGTGAACCTCAGAAGCTTGCCTTAGTATATTCCCACACAGGCATCAGGGCAGCAGGTTTTCCTGATTGCACCCTTATTCAGTGACCCATTTCTTGGGCATCCCCAAATAGAGTACAAGTAACCTAGCATCATGCATTTGAGGCCCCTTATACCATGCCACATTTTTTATAATGTTTAAAAACCACCCTCTCTGCTCAAATAACAAAAATAGAATATTATAAACATACTTCTTTCATTAGTCAAAAATCCCTTTTATCTAAGGTTTAGAATATAACAATCTATTGTATGAATTTCTTTATTCTTTTATGTCTAATACCCACCCTTGCTCCAGGAACAAAAACAGAATGTCTGGAGTATCTTTTTCATTATCTAGTGGCCTCCCATTAAGTGAAGTGTGTACAAAAGATAAACCCTGAATATCTTACTATTATGGATGTACCGTATAATTGCATTAGACATGATAACTAGCCTCCATCTCCACTCCACGCTCAGTTTTTGATTCAACTGATTTTTCCCTGTTCTTCCCCATCTTTCTTCCCTGCTCAATGTTCTCCCACCTCTCCCACTTCCTTGCCACTCTTGTTTCTTCCCTTCCATTCCTCCCTTTCCTCCTCCTTTGTCTCCTCCTTTCCCTTTCTCCCCTTCCTCTGATATTTAATCTTGTTTTTCACACATTTTTCCACCCCTCTCCTCCTTTTCCTCAACCCATCTTTCCTTCCCTCCCTTGCCCTAATTCTTTATCTTGTTTTCTCCCTTTTTCCTCTCGTTCGCTCTTCCCTTCCACCCTTTCATCAACCCATCCTTCCTTTCCCCCTTGACCCTTCCTTCCTTACTTTATTTCTTTATCTCCCCATCCTTAACTCCTTTTGCTTTCCTTCCTTCCCTCATTTCCTTCAAATCCTCCTCTTTGCTTCTCTCCTCACCTCTCCCTCTCCTTCCCTTGGCTCCTCCGTCCCCTCCTCAGCGGTAAGACAGCGTACCAGACGTCACCCGCTGCCCTGGTCCTCGTCTCTCAGGCTGAGGTATGAGCGCGAGAAGTTGGAACTTCAAAAAACAGTCACAGAGCAGCTGGTGTCTGATGTATTTGGGTTTGTATAATTTTCAACTTTTTTCACCTAGATTTTTTCTCAGTGTTGCAGCAAGTCCTCCTCTGCAGCTCCCTTTTCTCTATTCTGGTTCCCTGTAGACTGTGCCCAAAGAGGTGTCCCCAGGAATATCTGTTCTGGCTCCTTGAGTTGAGATTGTTTTCCTGGAGATGCTTGTTTGTTGCAGTCTGTGGTACTAACAACAGGAAATAAAAGTGAGGTGTATAGTCAAGGCTACCTGTGTTTTATGATGTAATGCCGAACGTGTCTTTTATTTGTGTAGATGTTGTAGTTTCTTTACATAGCAATTAGTCTTTTTGTCTGTAGAGAAAGAAAAGAGGGCTCAGCTTATTTTTTGCTCTCTAGGCTTAGTAATGTGATCCTGGAGCATGTAAGGTTTGCAAATGAAGCTTCGTCTATATGTTATCAACCATTTTACTGATCTTTACATATATTTGATACTGATATTAATGGGAGCTGGGACTAATGCTCATAGTAATTGTACACATTCCTGTATCTCATTCCAGTAAAGGGAAGACTTGATCATAGTAAAAGTTTTTCAAATCATATTCTTATTTAGGATTCTTACTTTCCTCTCATGCAAGAAGATTGTGTTGTTCTGAGATGTAAGTCCTGGCCACCGTAACATGATACTAACTACTCCTTAACTATGCATGGTCTCATTATCTAGATTTTCCTGGGTTCTCAAAATAGGAATAAAACAGGATGGTTAAGGAGTCAGCTTGGGTATACTTGCCAATTTGTATGCACTTCCAATTAGTCATCTGGAAAAAAAGTTACCCTGAAAAATTGAGATAAAATGTAAAACTAATATTATTGCTAAAATAAAAATGGTTTGGGCATTTAAACTATTTTAAGATTATTTCATTTTCACACTCGAGTTCAGTTTTCCACAGTAACTTTCTTCCTGATATGAGTACTAATTAGATTGGTGCATATGAATTGGGGAGCACACCCTAATTGCCTGTTTCTTGGTCTGCCACCTCCAGCCTGTATGAAAAGTCACTGTTTGTGGACCTGAAACTTGAGGCATCGCGAGGCAACGTTTACTGCCACCAGCTGTTCTTCGCTGCGAGGGTCCCTGCTGTATGGCGTCTGCTGCAGGAGATTGCAAAGTACCAAAACTGTGGACGCAAGCCAGCACGAGATCTCGTCTGCATTCAGCTTCCGGATGTTGAATACAAGGATCTTCAGAAGTTTACACGGCAAGTGCTCTCTGTCTCTTCATCTCCACCTCTTTTCTTTTCCTCTAGTGTAAGTGTTTGTGTAATCCAGCCAGGCTCTTGATCACCATTTTTTGACTTCCAGGGATGCTGAAGTCGATTTTCAGAGGTACTGATAATGGGCTTCAGCCAATGCTGTGAAATATGTTAGGACAGTTTGGCCTCACCTCTGACATCACTGTAGGAGGAATGACTTTTTGCAGCATATACAGTGTATTGACATATTGGTTTAGGATTTGAATAGCGTCTTTGATTTCTTAGGAGAATGGACAAAATCACCAAACTACATTTTTTTTTTTTTTTTTTTTTTTTTTTTTTTTTTTGTTTTTTTTGCTGTAGCAAGTGTATCTGTAATATGAGTGCCAGATGGCCTGAACTTTTCTCTGGGTGTCAAGATGGTGCCAAAATAACGTAAGGAAGCAGCAGTCGGTCCCAATGTGTATATTTATCTGGTGCCAATGTACAGGCTGTTTTTCATTCATAGGATGTAAATCTAGTAGGCAGTGACATTCATCACCTCACCACAAGACTGATATGTATATGCAAACATTCCCATCCTTGTCATAAGCATTAACTTGGCATGTATTAACTGCATCCCTCATCATGCATACAGCAAGTGTTCAGGGTGATTTGCATTTCCTTTGTGATTGTCAGTTTCATTGGATGGCTCCTAAAGCATCTGTCAAACAAACTATCTCACACAAAATATTTCTAAATACTCAACCCATCCTTCCTTTCCCCCTTGACCTTTCCTTCCTTACTTTATTTCTTTATCTCCCCATCCTTAACTCCTTTTCCTTTCCTTCCTTCCCTCATTTCCTCATCCTCATCCTCACGTCCAGAGTGGGTTTATAGCCACCTGCCATGCTATACGTTTGTTATAAACCATTATTTTCACCCTCCCTCTATAATGTGAGTGAACTAAACCCCTTTTTGGCAGTGAAAGTATTGTTGAATGGTCTCTTAAAAATTATACTTTCAACCTCAGCTTCATGGTCTCTAGCTCTATTGGCCCAGGGCAAGGTGGGTGTCCAACAGGGGTCTTGGTTAGGCATCCTTCATCCCGTGGCATGCAGTCTCATTTTCTTTGTGGGGTAGAGGCAGCTGCAACCAATTTGAATTTTCTAATTTCACAATATTATGATTATAAAAAATGTATTTCTAAAGCCTTCCCTATTTACTTTAACAGTACAGTCTTGTAGATATAGGTAGACTGAAACAGACTCAGGGATCAGGCAAATAAAACAATATATACATTGCAATGATGGAGAGCTGGGGAGTTGGCATGATTGCTGTTGTTTCTGTAGGCCTGTCACCTTGGCCTCTGTGGTGACGGGCAGAATGCTTTTGTATTGCTCAGTGGTTGTTATGCTTTTAATTCATCACTTTCTACTTCTTATGTATCAGAAATGACTTTGTGCCAGAAAATACAAAAGATAAAACATAAATAAAGAAATAAGTAACATCAATATTATTCTTAATGGCCAGTTATTGTAAAAATCACAATCTACAACCAAAATTGCCATACTAAATAAAAGAATTCTATAGCTAAAAAATCAACAAAGATGTGGTCACAGGAACATTGTAACATTATTGGACTTTGTCAGACTTTGACATGTGCCCTCATTAAGAAGGGTCTGTAGAGCACTCCATCTTTGTGTCTTCAACTGCTCACACACACAAACCTTGATATCTTAGTTTGTGGCATCATTTTTTTCCATACCTTAATCTATTGTCTTTTTTTTTCTATCTGTGGTTCAGGGCTCACGCCCACCACTCCATGGACGAACTTGAACCATCAGCGTCTCCTCCGGGAACTTTCTGAGTGGCCCAATATCCGGACAGAACAATAGTGAGCATGACTCTGAACAGTGAGCCAGTACTGGTCGCCTAAGCCATACTGCATATGCCTCCCTCACTCATGTTTGCACTGTCCTCCTCACACTGCTGCCTGTGCCTGGGGTGACCCTGAGCGTTATGCAAACACACATAATTCGGGGCAATTGGAACTCACACATCTTGGTGTCAAATGAACCATTGCAGCTTGACTAACATACTAACTGACAACTGCAGCTGTGTCTGTTGCTTGAAAGTATCTTTGCTCACTATTACATTATGAACTAACATTGTTCTGCTTATTGAATCAGTACTTTCACTTTGCCTATTGTGGTTTGAAAAATGTTTGCATGAAACCAAAGGAAAATGAATACCAGTTTGGGGAATTGGGCAATAAAAGGGGATACTGTGATTGTCCTGCACTGTTAAAATTTGCATCACTTTTCTAGACTAACTGGTTAATCTTCCCCACAGGAGTCTTTACAGTGAGGAGAGCAGCCGTGCCTTGGGGGCAGCCTTACGTCGGAAGCTAGAGGGCATCCTTCTGGTGCTTCAGCAGCGGGCACTCCTGCACCGCAGTCAGATTAGGATTGAAAAGTTGAGCTTCGAGGAGGAACAGCGCGTCCAAAGGCTCATCTTGGAGCAGCTTCGTCTTGGGCACCTGAGTCAAAAAAAGGGGAACCTACGGGAGGTGGGCCACCACCCCCCTGGCCATGAAGCCCCACCTCACCGCTGCCTCCACTCTGGCACCCCATCACACACAGACTCTCTTGTCACACCCACAGCTCCAGCACTGAGGGGGAACTCCCCCACCTCTGGATCTGTGAGACCCAAGTCTAGTCAGCGAGTCTCTGCCCAACAGTCGGAGTTGCCGACGCATACGATGAATGTTACCAATCACCCAGTCTCAGGAGTGGCCCAGCGTGGTCCTAAGGAAGGGTCAAGAGGCAGCCGTATCAGAAACTGTAACAGTGTGGAGGACAACCTAGACAATCATGCCGTTCAAACCCAAAATGGCAAGATCCCCAACAAAGGGTCAGCAGCAGTCACCAAGCGTTCGTCTTCCCAGGATGACAACTCTCCAGGTGCCCCGGTGTCCACCCAGGAATCACCAGTGTTTAATGTATGTATGATAAAGGAGCTCCAGACATCCCCCATGCAGGTGAGTGGGGAGTCCTTGCAGGACAGATTGCGAGATCGGAAGGAAACCTCTCCCCACAGTTCCCAAAGGTCTTCTTACTCAGAGACAACTCCAGTAGCAGACTTTGATCAGCCCTGTGGCAGCAAAGCTGTATACTCTAATGGGGATGCAGCCCCATGCCCTCCAGAGAGGGGAGAAGCGAAGGAGGGCCGCCCCTTAAGATATGGTGCCATGTTCACCACGAAGGAGAATGCCTTCCGTCACCAGGCAGATGTTCTCTCCCGTCAGGAGCAGCAGCAGCAGGCTGGCCCCTCCTTTGCACTGGCAAGGCATTGCCTGCCACATAAGAGCCAGTCTTTTGGAGCAGAATCTCTAGACAGTGCAGAACTGGACAACACAAGTGCCAGCAACAGTGGCAGTGAACACCGACTCAGCAATCTCCACGAAACTTCCAGCCTCGAGGTGGAGTTGCCCAGTAGTCATGATGATAACTCTAGCAGTCATGGATCAGAGGACAGCCCAGTGGCTGCTGGGCAGAAGTGGCAGCCAGAGAATCCTGAGGGGAAACATCTTCCTGATGGTGGGCCAGAAAGAAACAGTAACTGGCTAAGAGAGCAGGATCGGGACGGGAAGGCTCCAGCTCTACCTCAGGAGCCTATAAGGCCCTTGGTCAGAGCCAGAACGTTTGAGGTTCTTGAAGGGGCAGTAGATGGCTCCCCATGTGAGCCCCGGCCAGAACCCCGAAGTCGTGCAAGTAGAGGTCTCAAGCATGAACTCTCTGAGCACTCTGCAAGCTGTGCCGCCACCAACTCCCCCAAGAGGAACAGGGCGGGCCAAGGCAGTGGTGGCCGGGAGAGGAAGGCATCCGTAGAGAGTGTCTCCTTTCAAGATGGTACAGAAGACCCAGAGAGGTTGAGGGAGTTGGAACGCAAAAAGGGCTCCCTAATCTTTGAGCACAACTTCCAGACCTATTCCAACATCCCTTCCACCAACATGATGACGGCCAGCATGATGACTGCCAGCCTCAGCTCTGAGAGTGGCAGCGTGGGTATGACTGGGTCCCTCTACAGCAGCATGGTAGACAGTGCCCTGTTGGGAAGTATCCACTCATTGGGAGCACTGGAGGCCAGCTCTGCTGACCCTGTCCCTCGCCCAGCTTCCGTTGCTCTTCCAGTGATGCACCCGACTGATGACTCTGGCATGGAGGCCGCCCACCCATCAAGGCACCCCTTCCCAAGGTCTGAGAGGAGCACAGAGCTCATGGAGATACAACAGAAGATCACAGAGAGGGAGGAGGCCACTCGGTCACCCTCCCCTGACTCCCTTAGCATGGATATGGCTGCCCAGAGAGGTGCAGAATCTGCCTCAAAGACTGGAGTCAGCCAGCTGGAGGGCAGCACGACCAGTAACAAAGAGGAGATGGATAATGAAGAGAAGGAGCGTGATGAGCAGGAGACAGAGAGCAAACCTGTTGATGGTGCCAGTGCTGCAGCAGGTAGCAGTACTGAACACAAGGTGGAGAGGAGAGAAATGCCTATTGATGAGGCATTTGGCTCCAAGACCTTCACTGGGAGTCCCAGGCATAGCCGGGACCTCTCAGAGAACACCCCTATTATCTCGGGGGGCTCCACTCTCAAGCGAGAAAAGGATGCTGCTGGTGAAAGGAAGTCTGCAGCCAAGTGTGAGCGTCAGGTGAGCATTGGTTCAGTGAAAGATGTGGACTCTATTCCACTAGTGTTTGGCTACATTGGCCCACAGGATGAGGAAGAGGGTGCTGAAGGCCAGGCCAAGGGAGAGGATGCTGGTGAGACAGGGAAAGACAAAGATGAAGAAAAGCACCAGAGCATATTCCCCATGTTTATTGATTTCAAAGACATTCCCAGCCCGGCTGAGGAGCCCAAGCCAGCTGAAAAAGAGGCTGCTACCAAGCCTAAGGGCCCTTCCTCTGCTGTGTACATGTACATTGAGGCTGACTCTCCCTCACCAAAGATACGGAGAAAACGCAGGTCAGAAAGTGATGGTGGTGCCATGACCAGACCCAGTGAAGCTCAGGCACAGGAGTTTACTTCCCTCCCACCTGTGTTAACAGCAACACCAGATGTTAATAGGACGGAGAATGCCACCAAGAAAGTGTTGGAGAAGAAGAGGGAAGATCGTGAAAGGGTGAGAGAGGAAAACAAGGAAGGTAGGGAAGGGAAAGAAGGCAAGGAGGGTAAAGAGAAGAAGGGCTTTTTCATGTTCATTGAGGCAGAGTCATCATCGAAGTCAGGTTCCCCGAAGACCAAGAGGCGGCCAGTGGCTCCACCCGCCAAGAAGCGTCCTGAGGGAGCCATGACACGCTCGGCTCCCAGTGACTCCATCCTCTTCTCATCACCTGATTCCAGTCGACTCATGACCAAGTCTGTGATTGGCCGCGAGGAGTTCATATCCCAGCCACCGGCCCGGAAAAATGTGAGCCTCAACGACAAGATCAACGAGTCATCAGGGAGGGACGGCTTTGTGTCTGGCATCCCACGACCTATCCACACCCTCAAGGCAGCTAAAGGCTCTTCCAGGGCAAGCAAGGTGAGATCAGTTGGCCAAAAGGCAGACTTGACCACCCGGAAACGCGACACCTCAGCCACCAGGACCAAGGAGGAGCACACCACCTCTGAGGCGCATGACCTTGCTACCTCAAGAGACATTTCTTTGTCAGAGCTCGGCCCAACTCAGAGTTCTTCCTCAGAGGAGACAACAGCACCTAGCAAGATGCCCGAGGCTGTGGAGGCAGAGGATGCAGTATCAGATGTGAGCAGCCTCCTGAGCAGCCTGGATCGCTCAAACAGTGAGTGCTGGGGATGTGTTGTTGTTGTAGTCATTGCTAGGGCTCTTTGTTCTGTTGAGTTTCTTAATTATATTTTCTCAGTTAGACCACAGGAAATTTAAAAGAATTCCTATGTTAAAAATCCCAGGAGGGACTTCAGCATGCCAGTAGCCCTTAGTTATGGTACTGTAGTTTGTATTTAGATCACAAATCTCATCTTGCATAATCTTTTGCTGAGACAGGTTACTTATCTCACTGCCTCCCCCTCAATACAAACTCATCCACACCCTTTGCCTTCCAGACCCCTCAGATCAAGGCAGTTCCGAGCACAAGTCCAAGCTGGGAGAGGACTTGCTGCGGATGTTTCTGAATGAGGTCAACACTGATGTCACCATTCAGGTAAGTTAAATGACGTCCACAGGCTTCAAGAATTACCTGCTGTATTTGGTCTGTGCATATAATTCAGTTTCAGGTAAAAGTGGAACATTCTTCAGGTGGGCGCATTTTCCACGATGACATGAGGGTCTCCTGACCACGACCAAAGACATTCATCCATGTCAACAGCATGCTTGCCACTTTTATTCTTTTTTTTTATTATTTCCAACCTCTCTAGTGACATAATAGTGTATTGATGCGTAGCTTTGAGTGTCTGAGTATCAGCCAAGGTGCAGGATTACAAAAGAATATAATCAGACAAAAGTATGAAGAGCAATCAGACAATGACGAAAAAACTAAGAACTTTTTCAGTTAAATTGAGATGTGTACACACCTAATAGGCTTGATATACTAGTCAGGAAGAGAGGTGTGAAAAAAAAACCTATTGTTAGTGAAACCCATTAATATGAGAACTTCTTTTTCACCTCTCAGATTGGAGAGAAGCGCATCCGTGCCCACAAATGCATCTTGGCCTCGAGGTGCGTGTACTTTGCTGCCATGCTCTCAGGGCACTGGGTGGAGAGTGCCGGCAATGTCATCAAGCTCCAGGGGTATGTATCTGCTGATTTGATTTGATGTGTGTTGGCTGGGATGAAATTGAGAGGGTCTGTATGGCAATTTGATATTTCTTGTTAGGTCATAAAAAGATCAGTTATTTATGTTCATATATATATTATAAATCTTATGGCAAAGAATTTATAATGAAAGATTCACTTCGAATTTCTTGCATTTTCATTTTTCTGACACTTTGTCATCATTTAAGATGTGTCTATCCATGTGCTGTCCAACTTAGTAATACAAGAGTTAATTAGTATCTTCCTCCTTGCATCCCTTACACTGGTCTGTCCCCTTTACTGTGATAAAAAAAGTATACACTCTGTCTCAAGGTTTTCAGCTGAGGCTGTCCAGGTGGCCCTGAAGCACATCTACAGTGGCACCAGCACAGTCCCTGAGGGGGTAAGGGTTGGGGAGCTGGCGGCCCTGGCTGACATGCTGGCTCTTGACGGCCTGAAGGATGTGATCATGCTCCACCTCAAAGCCAAAATGTGCCACTATTTCCACAAGGTGAGGAAAGTATGTTACCAGGATGAACCAGATAAGCACAAAACAGTAGAGGGACAAAGTATTGTTTGAGGATCTTGACCAAAAGAATCCAGAATGTTGTGTCTTATGCCAGCCAGAATAGACTGAACATCTAGTAGCACTACACCCCATCTAGCAGTACCAGACATTTCTAAATATAGAAGTAAGATGTGTCAGTCAGAGTGCAGTAATTCAGAGTAAAGAATATTAAATGTTAGGTACTGGAATTGTTGCATATAACATCAAAAGAATTTATAAGCATGCATAGCTTTATTAAGTGAATGGTAAGATTAAGTGGTGACACACATTCCTCCTCAGCCGTGCTCAGGGTGTCTGGAGGGGGTGTTGGACGTGCTTCCCATTGCCGGGGCATACTGCCTGGATGAGCTGTACCACCGGTGCCTGCGCTGGGTGGCCAAACACTTTGTTGTTGTCCTGCCCACCAGGAACTATGCTGCTCTGCCCCCGGAGGTGCAGGACAGGTGCCTTAAACAGCTGCTGGATGACATGGTGAGCATTCTTCCTTGCAGACCTGAGGCCAGTAGAGTTTTCTTGAAGGGTAGTGTTTATGGCTCCAGCCTGTTAATGCCACTGAAATCAGGGTTAATGTTTATGGTTTTCAGCCCTTAGACTACCTAGAAATTGTCAGCTAACAATGGCAGGACCTGAACTCAAGACCCTTCACTCACCACATTTGTGCATTGGCCACTTAGTCACTGCCTCAGCCCAGTTGACAGTCCATCCACCTTATTCCCCTGACACCTTGTTCTCCCTGGGAACTCCTCTTGAGGGGTTAGAACTAGTTCAGTTGATATTTTTGCTTTGTGCTGCAGAGTGTGAGCAACGTGCTGGAGACTGCCTTGGGATGTGAGAGAGTGCTGTCCTCTCTGCCGATGGTGCGCTGGGCCCAGCCAGTGTTTGACTCGGCTGCTCAGCTCCTTGAGTCGGCAACAAGCTTCATTGCTGCCAACATGAGTGGAGTGTTGGCCTCAGACAGGTATGGAAAGAGAGGGATGAAGTGGTTTAGGAATATTTATACATCACAACCAACAAGAGCAACATTTATGGGCTTCATCACTGAATGGCAAACCTCTTCCCTACTCCCTCTCTAACAGGTTCTTGGCACTGGGCCATGACAGTGGGTGGAGCATAGAGAGCCTGCAGGACACAATGAGGGTGGCTTGTGAGCTGATCCGACCCGACCAGGCTGTGTTGTCTCATCTCCAGCTCACTCAGCTCATAGAGGAGAGCCAAGAAGAGGGGGCTCCAGAGATGTCAGAGGTAAGGAATTGGCATCATGCCTCTGTAGGAAGCACTTAGGAGCCAAGCAATGAGTAAACATCAACAGCTGGTCTCTCCTTGTTTATATGCAAGGAACAAATACTACTACCACTACTAATATTAATACATGTACTAATATTAATACTTTCTCATCTGAAGTAATTTTCATCCTCTGATTTTTTAAGGATGTTGGACTATTGAATATTGTCAAAATAAAGTACGATTATTAAACTCTCATTAAACATTATTTAATTTTCATACATCGCTCTATTTTCCATAATATCTTTTTTCCTGATGAGTATGAATTGGAATGGTGTATATGAATTGCCAAACACAGCCTCACCACCCTCATCCTCCCTGACGGTACCCTATTTTCATTGCTCCAGACATACCTGACCTTCCTGGAGACCCTGCTGAACCAGGTGGAAAAGTTCATGGTCCACAATGCAAATCGAGTGGCCGTGTGTCGGAAATGGCCACTGCTCGCACCATCCATACAGCGACGCATCAAGGACGCCGCGCTGGTGGTGGTGGAGTTCTCACGGCCCATTGGACCTCGCCCCAAGCTTTCCTCTGCCAACAGGGTACTTGTGCCTTCATGATGTGTTCCTGTATAAATAAATTAGTAGCAAAGTGCAAGAAAAACCCAGAGCATTATTGGCACTTGAGTAAGGATTTATCAATCTGCACTACCATTGTGATCTACTTTTTATTTTTCCATATTTATTGTTACAGTGCTTGCAGGACTACTGAGCAGCCATAATGATTATGAAAATAATGTTTACACTGTATTTCCTCTGCCTCATGTGTCTTGTTTCATCCAGAGAGTGCGGGGGTCAAGCAGCGACGGCAGCCGGACTCCCGGTCGGCCAGGTGACCACAGGTTAATGCGCAGTGCCAGTGCCACCGCTGTCCCCAGCTCTCAGCGGCCAGGGACCAGGCGAACCCCAGTGGGTGGCCAGGACCCGGGCCGTTGCCACACTCCCCCAGCCAGCGGGCCCCGTCCACGCACCCACACCCCACCACCCACCCGGGCCTCCACCCTTCGTGCACAGGCCAGGCAGGTGGCCATCCAGAGATCCCAGTCAGCACGCACAGTGGCTGAACGGCCCAGAAGGGCACGACCTGTGAGTACTGTTGTCAGCATTCATCATGACAAGTTGTCATGGAATGGAAAATATGCAGAGAGGCACAGTGACTGTCCTTTTTAAATTGTGTGATATGATCATCTCCTTTCTTCCAGGGTAATGACACCTCGACAGATGAGGAGACCCAGTCCACCACCAAGAGGACCATTCCCACAGGGGGCTTCACCCGGGGAGCCACCTTCACCCGTTCCCTGTCCCGGACTGAGCCCTCCTCCACCCGCCCCCTCCCCCACACCCCCACCAAGGCAACAGGACCCTCATCCTCCTCACGACCCCGCACCCCAGGATCCTCAGAGGGCTCCCAGCTGCCTCGGAGAACCTCTGCCTCACAGCGCACACCCAGCCACACTGTGAGTATCCATCAAGGCCACTTTTTCCACAGGAAGCCAGTCTCTCACTCCACAGATGGAGGACTGATTGGTCAACACAGTGTTCCTGCCCTGGGTTTCTGTAGCTTGTTTTTTGTTCTTGATGAGACTTTTTATTTTTATTAGACACGGCTAATGCTTGCACCATAAGGAAGGTGAGTCAGGCCCTCATGCTGTGGTCAGCACTGTTTTCTTATAATTTTTTGCCATACCATGTCCAAACAAACTGGCAGCCTTGATGCCTGGCATATGCTGCTTTCCTAAACTGGCTTTGTGCAAAAGCATTGTCTGCTTCTGTTTGAAAGCTTCAAGACAAGCTTCTGCTTAAGCTCTTTGGCTTTTTAACAGAGGCTTGCAGTTCAGTTAAAATATTTTCACAGATTAGTTAACACTTTCCTGAAGAGAAGAGGATGTATATGCACAAATTTTAAGGGAAATAGATACTTCATATCCTCAGACCCTTGCCAGGAAGAAAGTGCTATACAAGCAGCAATGGATAGTGTTGTGGGGCCATGGTGGGCAATACTATTCCCATGTCCAGTCTGTACCTCCACTGTACATCTGATCTAGTGTTTGTGAATGTCCAGGGATTTCCTCTGGTGTCATTTCTGGTAGTTTAGTTGTAAAAAGTATCCCTACTCAACAGAAAGGACCTTGTACATTTACTATAGTGTTGATTCATGTTATCTCTCTTCCAACATAAATATATAGATTGATAATTGTGAGAATTTTTTACTAAATTTTTATGAGTATTTGAGCATGCATTTGCCATCCTACTCTTCATCACATGTGTAAATGACTTATAAGCCATTGCATGACCAAGGAGAATAAATTGTTATGTGTGCATTTACTGATAATCCTTTTCTTCACATCCTCACTTCCCTCTTCTTACTCATTTTTCCCTTGTCTCCTTTTACAGTCTTGTCTAATTACTTCGATTTTTCTTGTGTGATTTTATTACCTATTTCATCCTCCTCCCCACTTATTTTTCCTTGGTCTTTTTTACTGTCACATACTTGTCATGATCTGATTTCTTTTTATTGTGTATTTTATCACTCATCTGTTTTTATTCCTTAATCTCTTATTCTCCTCCCTTTTTTTAATGTCCTTTTATTTATTTATACCCTTATCTATACTTCTTTATGTTTATCCCTCCCTTCCTCTCTCCTCATCTCACAGGTTGTATAAATATTCCTCTGCCACTTAATCCTCCATGCAAGTCCTGTGCTAGAGAGGGTGTAGCCTCCTGTTTGCATGCACCACTCCACTAAGTATCACAAGGAAAACATTACCCTGGAAAATTGAGGTGAGGCATGAAAATAAAGTTTTGTCAGTATAAAGTTTAAAAATCTAACTTTATTTTGACAATATTTCAGTTGCTTAGCCTGATCTACGTTTTCCATGGTAGTACATTTCCTGATATGAGTACACTTTGGAAGGGTGCATACATATGGGTGGATATACCCTTATAGAGACTGTGCTATGCCTTTGTTTCTGTTCCCCTGACAAGGAATCCTTGGCCTGTGAGTAACAGTCTGCACTTCTGCCTCCCCTCCCCCTAGACCACAGGGAGCTCTGCCTCAGAGGATGAAATACCCCACAGAAAGTCCAGCCACACCCCAAGAAGCCAAAGTCTGACTCCAGTGCACAAGGGAGGCGACACAAAGGTTTGGAGTGTGGCTGTTGTGTGGAGTGGATGCTGGTGGTGCTGAGGGTCCTTTGTCTATCATTTATGTGAGACTTTCTGCTGTGGGGAAGTGTCTTTGTCTTGCCAAGTGTTACATGTTGATTCTTTTTCTTTTCTATGTCTTGTGAGAATTTTTATATTGTTTTATGTCTGTATTTGAAGGGAAGGATGTTGTATGAAATGCCTACAAACTATCATTTTGTAAAACTCTTTTAGTGCTTCAATAGAAATGCATCATACATTTACTTCTCCTTTTTAAACTACTTTTTATGATGGTAAGTAATGTCCCAAATGTTTACTGATTTATACTTTTATTCTTTTTATGTGTACAGAAATTTTTTATTTTAGTAGGATGTCACTTTTGGTGTGTATGTGTGTGCGTGCGTGTGTGCATTTTGGCAGCTAATTGACTGAATGTACTGAGAGGGAGTGCCAGGACAGAGAAAATTGGAGCTGCTTCTGCTTAAGTCATCCTCTTTGAAGTAGTTCCTGTAAGGGGCAGACCATCAGAGATATAGATAGATGGATCAATACGTTTTGGCACTGTTTAATTTATGTGCCGGAGCTCTGTTATCCAAATATTTTTTCCCTTAATATATGAGTGCTAATCAGAATACAAATTGGCAGACACACCCAATCCACATGTGCACACCATCTTGTACCCATGTGAGTAACTGGACCAATGCTCCCACAGCTTGGCCGCACCCCATCAGTGGAGACCAGATGCCGCACGCCCACACAGCTGCAGCATCGGGCAGAGCTCCGCGGCAGCACCAACAACCTCAGCAGGTCGGCAAGCAGCACCACCACCAACAATCTCAGCAAAACAGGAGGAGGAGGAGGCAGCAACAACCTCAGCAGGACAGGAGGAGGAGGAGGAGGCAGCACCAATAATCTCAGCAGGTCAGCAAGCAGCACCACCACCAACAACCTCAGCAAGACAGGAGGGGGAGGTAGCACGAACAACCTCAGCAGAGTGGGAGGAGGAGGAGGCAGCACCAACAATCTCAGCAGGTCAGGAGGAGGCACCAACAGCCTCAGCAGATCAGCAGGAAGCTCCACCCTTCAGGAGAACAGACTGACCCCCAGCAACCAGTCAGAAGGTAACACCCATGCCCCGAGGACCCCAAGAGACCCTCGGAAACAAATAGACGTCAAGAATGGAAACATAGCACGGCCCAGAGTGGCAGCTCAGGGCCGCAGGTGCATGCGTTCACCCATGAGGGACCAGGGGCGTGCAGCTGGGCTTGGGGCAGGGAGAGGATCCAGCCCCACCTCCTCCCTCCACCTCTCCTCTGAGGGAAGAAGTCGATCCTCCAGTGTGACGAGCAGGCCAGGAGGAGCCACAGGAGTGACCACTAACTTCAATGCCACCCCTCCTGCTGTGGGCAGCCGCTCAAACACCTTCTGTAAGGAGGACAACACTAATGCCACCAGGAAGACTCCTCTATCGTAATCCCTTCCCCTGCCTCCTCCTCTTTCTCTCCCTGCCACCCTTCAGCATTATTTCCAGCTTTACATTTTGTTCCTTGTTTTGGTTCCAAAGATGTTGAAAAGTCCATTTATCTTTTTTTCTGACAGGAAGGCAAATGCTATCATAATTCCTTTCTTGACTTCTCTATCCCCATTCAGCTTTGTAGTTTTACCTTTTCACTTATGTTGTTCCTCATTTTGGCTTCAAAGTGATGAATGGGTCCATTTCCCTCTTTATTTTTGACAGTAAGATAATTTTGCTTTCTATTTATGCTTGTGTTTCTTATTCCTTATTTTCACAGGTCTCCCAGTTAGCAAGCCAGTATTAGTAGTCTCCGTGCCATGTGATTTATTGACTATTCCATGTCTGTTTCTGTTCTCTAGCCTAGACTCGTCCATGTGTTTCTCTTCAATCATGTTGTAATCTGCCTCATATAGTTTTATTATATATATATTAATATATTTATACATTTTCACACCCATATTTCTCTGTTTTGATTTTTAATTTAGTTTTATAAAGTAATATATTCTATAACCCAATTATCTTCCGAAATAGGGGGTGATGTAGATGACAGTATTCTAGAGCATTTTATACTTCTGTGTGATAAGTTAATGCATTCTTATTTATTACAGGAGGCCAAAGCTCTCACCTCATTCTACTATATCTTATATTACAAGTTATAAAGGCTTCAGAGCCATAGGAAGGACTGGCATGAATAGATTACTTTTTCAGTCAGGATTATTTCCAGCTCAGAAACAGCTGCATGAAAGCTGCTCTAATGTGCCATAGCAGTGTCAGTGCTAAGCAATATATAAGCATCGAGAAATACACAGTGTAATGCAATATTTGGCTATGCCAGTGCAGGCTTGCATATCAGCCGCAGGTATGAATTGTCAGCCTCTAGTCAGTCACTGTAGCTGAGCTTAAGTGAGAAGCTGTAACTGAGAGATGACTTACTTAGTGCCATAACATGCATATAACTAGTGGCCATGCTCCCAGCTCTTTGGAGTCGCAGATTTTTAGTAATAAATACGAAGTATAATTTTACATGTTACCTAGACTAGATTCCAGTGGCTTTACTATGGTAGACATGTTTTAAGTACAGACTAAGATAGGCTGTATGTGGATGTATGTGACTAGTATTAGCTTAGACGTGATATTAGAGGAATTATATTTGACTGATGGGATACCAAGACCTTAAAAGAGAAAGGCAAGTTGTAAAAGCCTAAACACATGGTAGGCTCAGCTGTGTTGGGAAGAGAGGGAGGAGCATACATACTCAGAGTCAGAAGAGAGTGAGAAGAGTAGGATAAGAGGCAGCTGTGCAGTGTTTACAGGGGACAGTTGAAGGGAGAGGGATGCTGGGATAGTGTGTGTTTGAGGTCTCCATAGTTTCCCAAGATACTGAATGTGATGAATACTTGTGTGATTTGGATTATCAGCTAATGTATGCTGATGGAGAGACATCTATTATACACACAACTAACACCATGCCATGATGAACTAATTTTTTAATGCTGCATGCAGGAAAACCATTGTAAATGGTGCTTTGCATTCATATTCATAGCTGCTGTGTACCAAAGATATCGCTCTCATCTACTGATTCTTTGCTGCAATGATTGCTTTTCTGATATCTGTGATATTTCTATGTAAGTATTTATATTAGTTATAAATAGATTTGCATGTGCACAAAGGTTTTATTTTTTTTATCTTCAGTTGAATCTTGTAGATGTGTGTACATATGTCTAATCAAAGTCAGTTATTTTGTTTGAGCAATAATTCTTTTAATTTTGTGTTGACAGAAAGTTTGGCAGAGACAGTTAGAGATGATCCAATATTTTGAAGTTTTTGTACATACTATTGGTACAAAGCATGTGTTCCCAGGTACATACATAAGCTAATATGTGATTTTTGTATAAAAAATTCCACCCCGGTTTCAAAGTTACCCATTATTTTAAGAACAACTTTGCCTTGATAAAGAATATGTGAATCTTTTACCTTGAATGACTCAGAGGACAACAAATTGATATCTTACGTCTTCTGTATATACTGATGCTCTCTGAGAACAAAGTGTGAGGTATGGCATTTGATTTTTATGTCATTTTTGTATTTGACTTATGCTCTTTCTGTGGAGTATTCAAGTGCCAAGGCAACACATGACTTCAGAAGAAGGATTTAAGTGTCTGAAGTATTTATTACTTTAAGCTTCTTTAAGGTGATGATTAGTAGTATTTTTTCCATGGAATGCCAAAAGCCTTGGAGTTATCTGATTATCAAAAGGCTGGCAGTATTTTTTCTAAGCCTCAGTTACTATTGTTTAAGGCTACTATTACTACCATGTACTACTACTTACTAACCTGGCTTACAGTTCCATGACTATGACTATAACATGTGCCTCATTATGATCTGAACTTTAATATTATTTTTATAATATTTTGCCAGAATATGCCATTTTAAGTTTATAATTACTTTGAGTCTGCCTAGTACATGATTCAAAGTTTGTTACAAAGAAACAGATCATCCATATTAGATGATCATAAACAGGTGTTAAGACATATTCCTGTTATCTCTTGCATTACAATTTTCATGATTTTCAGTTTGTAAAAAGTAGTTCTGGCAAAGCTATTTCCTTCAACAAATTATTAAGTTTATACAAAATTTTCAAGATAATTGACTGTAATGGTTAAGATGTGCTAAAACCCTTCATTTTGATGAATATTCATGTGACTCATTCCAATCAGTGTCATTATTTTGGCTGCCAAGACTTGTATGTTGTGTTTAGTCTCTCGCTAGTCCGGTGTGAGCGTGTGTGAAGGAGTGAAAGTCAACTATAACAAACATCAGTACTTTAACAAGACTATAAAATAAAAGCTCTTATTTCATCCTGAACTCTCTCAAAACATTTCCCTGGAGTTGTTCATAAGTTTTAGTATACCTTTAAGTCAAATGTCCTAGTCAAAAGCTTGCTGATTTATAAGAGGAGAACCACATTGAAATTAAGTGTTTAAACTTTAATTTTTTATCCTCAGTCCACTTATGAAATAAAAATGGATCCATCATTCCTCCAACAAAATTTATTTTGATTTGAAATAATAAGACTACAAATTGGTAAATAATGGACAGCTAACTATTGGAACATGTTAAATTGGCCCATATTCAGCTTGGTTCTCCAATGAAATATATAGTATTGTATGTGATTATATGTTGAAAATAATTGTTATATATGCAAAGAAAGTGGTTGATCTAAAGGAAAGCACACAATTCAAACAAAAAATCCTTGCCACTAACTAGACTGTCAGACTTGGTAACAAATTTGTTCAAAATACAGGAAAGTAGAGGGGCCAATTAAGAGAAGGATGGGAATGAGTGTAGTTACAACGTAGAAGTGATGGGTTAGAGTAGATAAACAAGGGTAGAGGAGAGGGTGGCATGGGACACTGAGTAGTAGTACTAGGACATTCAGGGTAAGTAGAATGGGGCACGCGGGCAGCATGAGCATTCTAACCCCCTCCACCCCTCTCCACCTCACCCCCCTCCCCTTCCTAAAACATCACATCAAATACAGAACAAACTTAAATCAAACATGATTTAATGCTAAACTATCTATATCTATCTTCACTTAACTCCCTTGATGTATTATTCTTTGACAACAATGATGAGTCAATACAATGCTCTCTCTCTCTCTCTCTCTCTCTCTCTCTCTCTCTCTCTCTCTCTCTCTCCATTCCTCAAAGACCGTGCGGTTTTCCCTCCCCAGTAAGACGAAAGCGACCAAACCACAAAGAAAACAGACCCCCATCGCCTCACACCCTCGCCCCGTTTTCTTCCCCTTCGGACGCGCCTCAGTCAGCTGGGTTTCGTCACGGCGGCAAGAGGGTAAAAAGTGACGCTGTTTTCGTTAGTAAGGTTCAAATTGGATTAGATTTCAGGCACCACCCACCCCACTGGACCCCCTGGCAATGTGGGTCACGGGGCCGGGGGGTCAGGGGGGGTAGGTCACGAGAGAGAGAGGCAGGGTCATTAGAACCACTTTGGGAAGGAGAAGGATGGGTATAAACATGGCCACAACTCAGTGCACCATTTAGCAGCCATACAGGGCGTCTTTATCTCCTGTCTAGCATAAATTGATACCCCATTAACCAAACCTCTAAGCGCTTTCTCCCGCCCAACGTGTAAATAGACGTGTCCCATTTCTTCCAGGTCAATGGCGGTGTCTTGTCCTTGTGGTTGTAGAATGGTAATGGGAAAATTATTGTTATTAATACTTATTGTCTCACTTAGACCCTCAGGAGCTGGCATGCATCTATTTTCCTTCTTTATTTTGTCAACATACAGCCCACGGTACACATCTCGATGACTCGATCCTGGACATTGTTTGGCAGACGGGCGGTTCATTTCAGAGTGGGGGATATAATGCTCTTTCACGTGATTATTGATTGATAGTTTATTGTTGCAAGTAAACAACAAAGGAGAAGGGAGGAGCATGCCATCCCAACCATCAGGCAGTACAGAGTGTGATTGATTATACAACTAAGGATACATGTGGAAGTAGCACCAGGAAACTAAAAAGATAGAGTGGTAGGGGACAAGTGTGTGAAGATATGTTCAATTCACTGGAAAACAACTACGGATCGAAGCACTGAAGCCCAATAATTCAGTAATACAATAAAGGGTAATATACATGAACCTCCTAACGGGAGGAACTCGGCCCCCTTGACCCCCCTCTTGTCCACGTTTCGTCGCATTGGTTAACTATATATACGCCGCCTGAAGTCGCGCGGGCTCTCACGTATTACATGGGTATTTTTACACTTGTTTTGATCTCTACTGTATTTGTGTAAAGTAAATTTTAGCTGTAATGAACAACCAAGGAGGCTAAGTTGTTTCAAATATTATCCGGTTACTATTTTAGCGACAGTAAATAAAGTACGTAGCCTACTGTATCTTCGGGAGGCGGCTCTTATAGTTTATAAAAAGTTCGTAACTAATTTGTATTTTAGGTTATTTTAGGGGTGATAAATTACTATTTTGGCGGCAGTTAGTTACGGTTTGTTAGAGTGAGGTGGAATTGCTAGTTTATAAAAAAGTCCTTCATCAGCATTTTTTTTTTTTTTTTTTTTGCGTCGCCGCGTCGGTATCCGGTAGGTTACGTTGCTCAAAATCTAATTATATGATTAGACTTTGACGTTGCTTTGACGGCGAAGCTGCCCTTAGCTAATTTTAGGGTAAAATTTTACAATATCGGGGCCAAGGCCGAACAGAGTACGCCGCAGTTTGTCATTCGTCCCCAGTAGAGTCTGTAGACCTACGTAACAGGCATAGCACAGCGCGCAGATCTAAGCAGGATTTAATTTTAGAGTTTTGCTAATAAATTGTCTACCTTAATTTTATTCGATAAATTAGCTTCATAGCTTATGTAGATGTTCAACGAAAACCATTATTTCCAAATGTAAAAATATATCATTTAAAAAAAAAAAAAGAATAGTCAGTGGGCCGTTTTACAAGTCGAATCCGAAAAGTTTCGGGTCCCTGCAGTTTGTGATGAATAACTCTGTAGTGACCCGAAACTTCACGGATTCGACTTGTAATACGGCCCCAAAACTGACCTCTGATGGGACCCGAAACTTAACGGATTCGACTTGTAATACGGCCCCAAAACTGACCTCTGATGGGACCCGAAACTTAACGGATTCGACTTGTAATACGGCCCCAAAACTGACCTCTGATGGGACCCGAAACTTCACGGATTCGACATGTAATACGGCCCCAAAACTGACCTCTGATGGGACCCGAAACTTCGATCACTGATTCGACATGTAATACGGCCCCAAAACTGACCTCTGATGGGACCCGAAACTTCGATCACGGATTCGACATGTAATGCGGCCCTATATCTCATACTCGGGAATTGTGGGCTAGTCAGTCAAACAGCCTCGCATCTTTCTCTTAAGAGCAACGGCGACGAAGCTGAAAGGGAATGGGGACCCCTCCTTGAAAAGAATGCGTAGTGGCCCAAATGGATCATATCTAATTTTTCTCATATAGAAAAAGTCAAAGGAGGGCTTGGAGGCCCTTTTCATAATAATCAGATGTTGGTGGGGGGCCTTCAGTGAGCCCAAACCCGAGGCCATACTCTCTCTCTCTCTCTCTCTCCCCTTACTGTTATGTATAGGTTAAAGTATTATATATTCCATAGTGTTTAATGTTAAGTAAAAGCCTTATACTTTTATTCTATGAGATATTTGTTTTAATACTTCTGGAACAATCACTGTGCTGCTTATGATCATGCAGTGTGTGTGTGTGTGTGTGTGTGTGTGTGTGTGTGTGTCCTAGAAGAATCATAATCCATCTTCTCCCGAGCTCTCAGCCATCAACATTATCATTATCATTAGCCATGCGGACGTGTGTGTGAGTGATGATCTCGAGTGTTTGTGTGTGTGTGTGTGTGTGTGTGTGTGTGTGTGTGTGTGTCCTAGAATCATAATCCATCTTCACACGAGCCATCAACGTTATCATTAGCCACGGTCTTGGGGTGGGATCATTAACCGTGTGGGGAGAGAGAGAGAGAGAGAGAGAGAGAGAGAGAGAGAGAGAGAGAGAGAGAGAGAGAGAGAGAGGCATGGTATGAATAGAAATAAAAAAAGAAAAGGAAAAGAGGGGTAGTAATGTCATGATATGAAGAGAAACTAAAAGAAACGGTGAAATTGAAAAGAAAAACGAGAGAGAGAGAGAGAGAGAGAGAGAGAGAGAGAGAGAGAGTTACACGAGGTCACCACCTAATGTCTAAGTACACAAGGAGAATGGAAGGAAAAGGGATGGAGAGGGGAGGGGAGGGAGGGAATTGTAAGGAGAGGGAGGATGTGAAAAAAGAAACATAATAGAGGGAGACAGGGAAATAATAGCGAAGAGAGAGAGAGAGAGAGAGAGAGAGAGAGAGAGAGAGAGAGAGAGAGAGAGAGAGAGAGAGAGAGAGAGAGAGAGAGGTTAGCACACGTGTTTGCAATTAAGAGAGAGAGAGAGAGGTGGGGAGGAGGAGGAGATGGAGAAATTGAAGGGAAATCGAGAGAAGAAGGAACCGAATAAAAATAAGTATACAAATGAACTAGAAAGGAGAAAAGAAAACAATAAATGAAAGAGGAGCAAAATCAAGACGTAGAAGGAGGTATTAGAATGAAGAGTAAGGAAGGAAATGATAGCATGAGAAAAAAAAGGAGAAAGGATATAAGGGCAGGAGATGGGAAGAAGAGGAGAGCGAAGAAGGAGAGGAAGGAAGGAGGGATGAGTGGCTGGCGAAAGATGAAGTGAGGAAGAGAGAGAGAGAAAAAAGAACATGTTAAAAGGGTCTTGAGATTAAATGAAAGGGACTCGAAAACAAACCGGAAGAATGAAAGGACGTGTTGACTGCCCTCTCTCTCTCTCTCTCTCTCTCTCTCTCTCTCTCTCTGTGGGTGGGTAATTTGAATACGGGAAAGGAAGGTGAGGGAGGGCGAGGCAAGACTTTTAACATGGCTGACCACGCCCTCTCTTCATTTCTGGAGGAGGGGAAGGAGGAGGAGGTGAGAAAAAATCGAAGAGGAAAATGCAAAGAAGGTCGTCCATGGAGAAACGGGTTTTAAAATATTCAGGAGCATGCAATGAGGATGATTGAGAGGGATAAGAAGTGGAGGAGGAAGAAGACATGAGGAAGAGGAGGAGGGGGAGGTGAAGAGCTATGTGAAGGGAAACTCAGGAGAAGGGAAATTATAGAAATGAGAGAGATATATTAATGAAAATGGGAAACGCCAACAGAGGAAGAAGAAGGAGATTGAGGGTGAATGGTGGAGTTTGAAGAGTGGTAGAAACGAAGGATAGGGAAGAAAAGGAGGAAGAGGAAAAGGAGAGTGAGGAAGTGGGAAATAATTATAAGGAAAAATGTAAAGATGGCAGTGAGATAAGAAGAGGAGGAGGAGGAGGAAGGAGAGGAACGGAATGGAGGAAGACGAAGAGGAGGGTGAATTAGAAAGAGATAAGAAGTGGAGGAGGAGGAAGACATAAGGAAGAGGAAGAGGGGGAGGTGGAGAGCTATGTGAAGGGAAACTCAATATAAAAGGAAACTGCAGAAATGATAGAGACAGAGGGTGAATGGTGGAGTTTGAAGAGTGGTAGAAACGAAAAATGAGGAAGAAAAGGAGGAAGAGGAAAAGGAGAGCGAGGAAGTGGGTAATAATTATAAGGAAAAATGCAAAGATGGCAGTGAAGAAAAAGAGGAGTAGGAAAGAAGAAAGGAGAGGAATGCACTGGAGGAAGGGGAAAGAGATAAGAAGAATGATTTGGAGAAGAGATAAGGAAGAGAAAAGGAGAGGCAATTTGGAAGGTTTAGGAGATGCAAATTGGGTGGTAATGGCAATGAAACAGACGCTATATAAAAAGGAGGAAGAGGAGGAAATTGAAGTATATGAAACGGAAGAAAAGGAAGACAAAGGAGGAGAAGGAGGATACAGACTTAGTAGGAGTATATGTAATAACGATTCTCTTTGGTTTTTAATAAGCGTATAGATTGTTAGGAGGAGGAGGCGGAAGAAGAAGCAGAAAAGGAAGAGGAAGTGGGTGCGGCCATAACCATTTCGATATAATTAAAATGAACTTTATAAACGATGGAAGATTATTATTATTATTATCATTAGTGTTATTATCACCATCATCATCATTAGGCATCATCATTATCGGGGGTAATAAAAGAAGATAACGTAGAAGGAAGAAAGGAAAATGGATTGAGCTAAAAGGAAGAAAGGAAAAGAAATAAAAGAGAAGGAGATGAGACCGTAAAATCTTGGGGTACGAGTAGGATTAAGGAGGAGGAGGAGGAGGAGGAGGAAGAGGAGGAGGAGGAAGAAGAAGAGGAGGAACACAGGAACAGGTCTTAAGGGGCTGAAATGTGCAAAAAATGTTACCCTCCCAAGATAGAGACGCCGCCAAGAATAGGTCCCGTCTCACTACAGGGACCGGCGCGGAGAGAGAGAGAGAGAGAGAGAGAGAGAGAGAGAGAGAGAGAGAGAGAGAGAGGAGGGGGGATGGTATGAGTAAATATGAAAAAAATAGACAGAAAAGGAAAAGGAAGAGAAATTGAAAGAAACGGAGAAATTGAAAAGAAAAACGAGAGAGAGAGAGAGGGGGGGGGGGTACGATATGGAGAGAAATAAACATAAATAAAAAGGAAAACGAGAGAGAGAGAGAGAGAGAGAGAGAGAGAGAGAGAGAGAGAGAGAGAGAGAGAGAGAGAGAGAGAGAGCGGTGGGGGGAGGCAGGGGAAGGCGTGTGCGGCGTCATTGAGAAAAGCCTAAAGTTACTCCTCCAAGCACACAGAAATGCAGGGCCGTTTGTCATCATTTTATTAGCTTGTTTATGTCGATTTGTTTATTTTTTTCCGCTTTTTATTGACACTTTTCCGCATCCTTGTACCTTATTAGTCTTCATGCAAAATCACCGTCGTGGCGCAATACTATCATCATCATCATCATCATCATATTATTATTATTATTATTATTATTACAGGGATAACCTAATCTACTTCTGAAGCTTCCAAGAAATCGCTTCACATTCGTTCTCGTACACTATATTTCTTTTAAGCATACAGAGAGAGAGAGAGAGAGAGAGAGAGAGAGAGAGAGAGAGAGAGAGAGAGTCATTTATGCCAGAAGCCGAGTATTTCTTTTTTACCGTGGCGCCAAGGAGGAGGAGGAGGAGGAGGAGGATGGGATGAAGAAGGAGGTGATGGAGGATAAGGAGGACGAGGAGAGGGAGATGACAGAGGAATGGGAAGGAAGAGGAGACGGAGGAAGAGGAGGGATGAGAGATGAACTTCAAGAGAGAGAGAGAGAGAGAGAGAGAGAGAGAGAGAGAGAGAGAGAGAGAGAGAGAGTTGTTCTACATGCGAATACTTCTCACAATTGGTTAATTTTCCTCGCGGTTAAGGAAAATTTGCTATCATGTTTCCCGCCACCACTAACAACAACAACAATAACTAAGTACTACTACTACTACTACTACTACTACTACTACTACTACTACTACTACTACTACTACTACTACTACTACTACTACCATTCTCCCAAGCAAACAAATAACACACACACACACACACACACACACACACACACAGACAGACAGAGTAGGACAAGACTTCAGAAACTGGGTAACGTAAACAAACAAACAAACATACTTACACACATAACAAACAAACACACACACACCCTTAGAAGTTGATAAGCAAGAAATAATAAACAAGATGAATAAATAAATGAAGAAAAAACTACTTGCATAATTATATATTAACGAGAAATAACTGGATATGCTATTAATTAAATTCTCCCTCTCGTTACTGAGGAGAAAGAGGAGGAAGAGGAGGAAGGGAGAGGAGGAGAGAGGAAAAGGGAGAACTGGAGGGAAAGGAGGAAGTGAGGAGGAGAAATAACAGGAGGAAGGAAAGAAAAGAATAGAAAGAAAGAGGAGAAAGAAGAAAGAAAGGAGATGAAGGAGGAGGAGGAGAGGGGATAGGAAAAAGGAGAACTGTAGGAAAAGGAGGAAGGGAGGAGGAGAAATAGCAGGAAGAAGGATGGGAAAGAATATGACGAGGAGGAGGAAGAAAGAGGAAAGGAAGAGGAAGAGGAGAAAGGAGATCAAGGGGAAGGATGGAAGAGGGAAGGATACAAAAGAACAGAAAGTATAGGAATAAGAGGAAGAAGGAAGAAAGGAAGGAGAAAGGAGATGGAGGAGAAGAAGGGTGAAGAAAGGAAGCAAAAAAAGAACATGAAGTAGAACAATAAAGAAGAAAGTAAGAAGAGCATGAAGGAGAAAATAAAAAGGAGGAAGAGGAGGAAAGAAAGTAAGAGAAAAAGAAGGAACAGGAAGTAGAAGGAGGAGGAAGGAGATGAAGGAAAAGGAGGAAGAAGAAGAGGATGAAAGAAAAGAAGGAGAATTAAAGTAGGAATTAGGAGGACAAGGAGGAAGAAATTAAGGAGAGCAGAAAGAAGATAAAGAGGAGGAAGAGAAATAGGATGAAAGGAGAAGAGCAGAAAATAAGAGGAGGATGGAAGGAAGAAAGGAAGAGGAAGACCAGGAAGGAGATGAAGGAAAAGGAGGAAGAAGAAGATCAGGGAGGAGAAAATAGAGAGGAGGAAGAAGAGGATGGAAGAAAAGAAGGAGAATAAGAGTAGGAATTAGGAGGAAGAAAGTAAGGAGAGGAGAAAGAAGATAAAGAGGAGGAAGAGTATGGAAGAAAGGAGAAGAAGAGGAAGGAGGAGGAGGAGGGAAGGAAGAAAGAAAGAAGAGGAAGAACAGGAAGGAGGAGGAGGAGGGAAGGAAGAAAGGAAGGAGAGCAGGAAGGAGGAGGAGGAGGAGGGAAGGAAGAAAGGAAAGGAAGAACAGGAAGGAGAAGGAGGAGGAGGAGGGAAGGAAGAAAGAAAGGAGAGGAAGAACAGGATGGTAATGGAGGAGTAGGATGGGGAGGAGGAGGATGAGGAAGAGGAAGAGGACAGTGCCCATCAACAAGGCCCATAGGGAGAGAGGGGAAGTTCACGGGGTACGAGAGAGAGAGAGAGAGAGAGAGAGAGAGAGAGAGAGAGAGTCATCGTTCATCAGTGGTTCGTTTCGGTCAACTCATTCGTTCGGCGCAGTGGTCGGTCTTTGCGGGTTTTCTTATATATTTTTTTAACTTCATTGCAGAATCATAAGAGGAGTGAGGAAGAAAAAAAAATAGTGTATGGTTTCATGTATATATGTGTGTGGGGGGGGAGAGGGGGGGGGGGTAGAGAGGAGGGACCTAGGCTGCTTGTGTGTATAATCTCTCTGGTATTAAAAGAAAGCAACTCCTTCGTGTGTTTATTTACTTTCTTAGGCAACAACGCGTCTCTTCTTACACTTATATAAAAAGCGAAGAGTATGTCGATGATTCCTACTGCATTACATTGGGATTCTACTACTACTACTACTACTACTACTACTACTATTACTACTACTATTACTACTACTATTATTATTATTATTATTACATTCTGTACTGCCTGGGGGTTGGGATGGCATGCTCCTCCCTTCTCCTTTGTTGTTTACTTGCAACAATAAACTATCAATCAATCAATCAATCATTATTATTATTATTATTATTATTATTATTATTATTATTGTTATTATTATTATTATTATTATTATTATTATTATTGAACTTTTCTCTCTTCAGGATGTTGGTGCCTCAGAATCGACTGGGGATGACGAGGGGGCGAAGGAGGTTATGTGTACGGGGGAGGGGCATGGCGGTGGAGGTGAGGGGAGGAGGGGGGCATCCCTTTCCCTTAGGCACGTGCTGTGGGCATTGTGGGGGCGGCAGGAAGGGGGGGGAGGGTATGGGGGGGAAGAGGGAGTGACGGACAGTGGAACGTTGTATGACTTCTTCCCCTGCCCCCCCTGTACCCTTCCTCCCTGCACCCTTCCCTACCTCCCATCCCTTCCTTCCTTCCTGGCTGCCTCTCATTCACCCCGTGCCTCCCTCCCTCCCTCCCTCTCATCCTATTCTACTCATCTCCCTTCTCTCTCTCTCTCTCTCTCTCTCTCTCAGCCACCCTCTTTTTCCCTCCTTCCCTACATCCTTTTCCCCTCCATCTTCCTTCTCCCTCTCTCCTTCCCTCTTTACCTCCTTTTCTCCCTCTTCATCTTCCCTCTCCCTCCCTCCCTGCCACTCCCAGCCTCCCATGCCCCTCCTGCCCCCCTGCCCCCGTCCTGCCCTACCCATGAGGCCCGGCGGCGGCGGCAGCGGGTGGGTGGGAGGGTGGCGGAGTCCGGACTTGTGGTGTGGTGCATGCCTTGCCGGGCGGGCCAGTTGAGTCGTGACCTCTGTAGGGTGTGCCGAGAAGGGCTGCATCGCGCTCGGCTAACTGGCTTGTCTGGGTGGCTGATTGGCTGGCTGACTGGCTCCATCTAGTTACCACCATCAAGAGAGATAGTTTCCTTATCATCCTTGGTCGCCAGTTTCCCGACGCAAGTGCAGAGGCTACATGATGACTTCTTGAAACATATCCTTTGCGTAGACGCCGTAGAGGAAGCAACAAGGCGTATTCCCGCGCACACGGCTCTGTTATCTGAGTACTGTTTATGCCACGTTGAGACAGTCATGTAGGGGCCTAAGGAAGAAGCCTTGAGCGCTGTGCTGTGCTGTGTTGAGCTGTGTCCACACGCCAACACGCCGGAAAGGACAAGTTGAGGTGTAGACGATGTCGCTTTGGTCAACATCGGCGAGGGGGGCAGCGCGGCGTCCTGAGGCACCCCGCCCTCGGCCCTCCTGCCTCCTGCTTGTTGTGGGCGTCCTGCTGGCCCTCCCGTCCCTCGCAGCCGCCCAGTACAAGACGGAGAGGGCGCCCTTCAATGAGTTTCTCAATTACGGGAAGAAAATACTCAAGCCCGGAGATGAAATAGGAAACGAGATTATCAAGTCGAAAGTGGACGTGTTGGGAGAGATCTTCAAGCAGCACGTGCATCGCCTCCGTCAGGTATGTTTGTGTGTGTGTTCTTACCTGTTCGCTGTCCACATTTTTATTCTTACCTTTGTCTATTTTTTTTTACAACAAAGGAGACAGCTCAAGGGCACAAAAAAGGAAACAATAATAAAAAAAAAGCCCGCTACTCGCTGCTCCTAAAAAGAATCCAAAGGGGTGGCCGAAAGAGGGGTCAGTTTCGGGAGGAGAGGTGTCCTAATACCTTCTTACTTTGTTTACTTCCGTTTCTCACCTATTTGTTGTTAAAATGTTTCTTCCTGTGTTGACTTATCCTTACTTAATTTATGCTTATGTTCACACTTTCCCTTTTTGCCCACCTGTTTGTTCTTACCTTTGTTTCTTACTTTGTTTACTTATGTTCTTACCTGTTTGTTCTTAAAATGTTTCTTCCTGTGTTGACTTATCCTTACTTTGTTTATTTATAGACATGTTTACGCTTTACATTTTTCCCAC
The DNA here is from genome assembly GCF_024679095.1 of Eriocheir sinensis. NCBI lineage: Eukaryota > Metazoa > Arthropoda > Malacostraca > Decapoda > Varunidae > Eriocheir > Eriocheir sinensis. Next base: position 19,364,103 of record NC_066517.1, on the reverse strand, counting down.
CTATTTTATCTTGCTCTGTGTACTTCAGCTTACTTTGTGTTTCTTTATGCTCGCCTATGTTCATATTTTCTTTATGTTTACAGGACTGAGTCAAGTTTGTATTATCCTGTATATTATTACGTTATATGAGTCCTGACCGAAACTTAATGATCTATGTACTTAATGATCTATGTACATACGACACATACGATTCATTCATGTTTCTTGTGTGGTTATTATTACATTGCTTCCTTAGTTATATATTTTTTTTGCATTTCGTTTTTTTGTGTGTTCTTTCTGTACTTTTCATCTTTTTCACCAAATTTTCGTTTTAAATAAGCATCTGTCTTGCTAGTGTTTTTCTATCTCCTTTGTTCCATTCCTTCTCTTTGTCTTCTTTTGTTTCTTTTTGTCTTTTCATCATTCTTTCTTTCCGTTCCTCCTACCTCCCTTAAATCTTTTCTTCTTTCTTTCTGTTTATTTGTCTACTTATATTTCATTTCTTTGTTTACATTTCCTAACTGTTTTTTTCTTTCTCCCTTTCACTCTCTCCTGTATGTTCATCTAATCATAAATGACAATCCGTTTATCTCTTTATCCTTTTATTTCTTTATCTTCGCCACCGTCTGTTTGTTTACTGTTTCTCTGTTTGTATACTCTCGGCTGGAGGAGAAGGACGGGGAAGAGGATGAGGAGGAGGATTAGGAGAGGGAGGTGGTGGTGGCGAGAGGAGAGAAAACAAAGAAACGTAAGCAGGAGGAGGAGGAGGAGGAGGAGGAGGAGCAACAAAACAAAACAAGAGGGGAAGGAGAGGGATGAGTAGGAGGAAATGAAAGAGAAAGTGATAAAGGGTAAATCGAAGGGGAGGAGAGGGAGGAGGAGGATGAGAAAGTGGAGAAGATTAACTGAGAGGGAGAAGAACGAGTATAAAGATGAAGAAGGAGGAAGAAGAAAAGATTAACTGAGAGGGAGAAAAACGAGTAAAAAGATGAAGAAGGAGGAAGAAGAAAAGATTAACTGAGATAGAGAAGAACGAGTAAAAAGATGAAGAAGGAGGAAGAAGAAAAGATTAACTGAGAGGGAGAAAAACGAGTAAAAAGATGAAGAAGGAGGAAGAAGAAAAGATTAACCGAGAGAGAACAAGTAAAAAGATGAAGAAGGAGAAAGAAGAAAAGATTAACCGAGAGGGAGAAGAACGAGTAAAGAGATGAAGAAGGAGGAAGAAGAAAAGATTGATTGAGAGGGAGAAGATGAAACAAAGGAAGTGAGAAAAACAATCGTAGAGTATGTTTGTCTTTTTTTTTAGTTTGTTATTCAGTTTTCATTTTTCTTTGTTATAATCTACTCTTGCTTATTTTCACAACTCGCCCACTGAGAGATATTTGAGGACAAGGAAGTATATAGAGAAAGGGAATAGAAATTAAACAAGGAAATCAACCACGAAGTCTCATTAGAAATATCAACTTTTTATCTCTGGTTTCATAAGGAGAATAAAATAATAAGTAACAAGATCAGAATAGTCACTTCATCTCCTTTGCTGCAATATTTATTTCTCTATAGTTTGGTAAAAAAAAAAAAAAACGTCTGGTTGGTGGAAAAAAATATCGGTTCCATAAAAAGAATATATAAAAACAGCAAAGAAAAAGAATGTCATGGAGGAAATTGTATATACATCTCCGTCCTTGTCCATTTTTAACACACACACACACACACACACACACACACACACACACACAGGGGTTAGGAAGAAGTTAGGACGCATATCTAACTAAATCTTCACATCTCAGGGACACGTTTAATTGTGAAGAACGTTATTCTATTAAGATTGGGGGGGAGAGGGGGGGGTGATGTGGGTGGGGGGAAGGGGGGCGGTGGGTTTAGGTTACATTATTTCGAGTTAACAAGACGAGTCGTAATAACTCTCTCTCTCTCTCTCTCTCTCGTAGCATTTTATCGTCGCTTTCCATGACGTCATTTCTTTCTTTGGTCTACCCTTCCCTTAAGGACGAATTAACAAAGAAAACGTTGGTCGGGGCATTGGGACGACCTTCACACACACACACACAAACACACACACACACACACACACACGTTTTTATTTACGCATATGTGAGGCAGTGAAAGTAATAGTAGTAGTAGTAGTAGTAGTAGTAGTAGTAGTTTAAATGCAAGCCATGTTCTCCCACATTCTGCCTGGATTGATTATTTTGTTTTTCCTCCAAGCAAACATCTTTTTTTTATTTGTTTGTGTTTACGTTAAAGTCTGTACTCGTGTGTGTGTGTGTGTGTGTGTGTGTGTGTGTGTGTGTGTGTTTATCTTTTAGTAGAGGCAATGAAGATTAATAAAAAGGGGAGGAGGGGGGAAAAAAGAGTCACATTTGCAACTTTGGAAGAGAGGAAGGGAGAGAATGAAAGAAAAGGACGGGAATACAAGGAAGGAAGGAAGGAAGGAAAGGAGATGGAGAAACTGAGAAGGAAGGAATTAAAAAAAAAAGACAGGGAGGTTTTACAAGAGAATAAAAAAGAGAGATAACGAAGGGGAGAATGAAAGGAGGGATGGACGGAGAGAAGAAAAAAAAGAGGGAAGTAAAAAAAAAAGTAAATGATGAAAGGATGTAATGAATGAAATGTAAGAAAAGAGGAAAGGAGAGAATGGAAGGAAAAAGCGGAAATACAAAAAAATGAAGGAAGAAAGGAAAGGGGACGGAGAAAATGAGAATACAGGAATTATGAAAGAGAGAAAGGGAGATTTTAAAGGAGAAATCGGAAGTAAAGAAAACGAAGAAGAGAATGAGAGAAGAAAGAGGTGGAAAGACGCAGGAAAGGAAAACGGGAAGTAAACAAGTAAATATTGGAAGGAGATACTGAAGGAAGAATGGAAGAAAAATAAGTTAGGATTGAAAGAACACACACACACACACACACACACACACACACACACACACACAAAGACGGCGTGGGTGTACTTTATTGTTCTGACACTTAGCTTCGGTCTTCCTCAAGGTCCTCCTCCTCCTCCTCTTCCTCCTCCTCCTCCTCCTCCCTTTTCTTCTCTAAATACACTTGTCTTTTATTCCCTCCCTCCCCTCCCCTTCAATTCGTCATCCTCTCTCTCTCTCTCTCTCTCTCTCTCTCTCTCTCTCTCTCTCTCTCTTCTTATATTCCATCTTTTTTCTATTTCTTTCATTGTCTTTTTTCTGCCCATCCGCCCACTCCCTATGCTTTCCCACTTGTCTTCCTCCTCCTCCTCCTCCTCCTCCTCCTCTTCCTCCTCCTCCTCTTCCTCTTCCTCCTCTCTTCATAATTATATGTCTTGCAGTTGTCAAAGTGTTAAGAAAATGTTGACTATTTGGTTTCTCTTTTTTTCTCCTATTTTTATTATTATTATTATTATTATTATTACTACTACTACTACTACTACTACTACTACTACTACTACTACTACTACTACTACAGTCATCATTAGTGTCATTGCCATCATCATCATCATCATCATCATTAATATTCATGTGTTTATCTTACGCGATCTTTGTTTGGCTTTTATTTTAGGTTCTATTATTTTAACACGATTCAGAGAGAGAGAGAGAGAGAGAGAGAGAGAGAGAGAGAGAGAGAGAGAGAGAGAGAGAGAGAGAGAGAGAGAGAGAGATACAAGGCCGTAATAATGTTGTTCTTTTAAAGTTCGAGACACCAAATTATTTCATCTGCACCGATTTGCATAATTCTCTCTCTCTCTCTCTCTCTCTGTCTTAATTAAGCAGAGAGAGAGAGAGAGAGAGAGAGAGAGAGAGAGAGAGAGAGAGAGAGAGAGAGAGAGATAGAGAGATTAAACGTAATAACAAAGATAACAAACCAGACATAATCACAGCAAGGAGAAATGTGGGAAAGACAACGAAGAAAAAAGAGAGAGAGAGAGAGAGAGAGAGAGAGAGAGAGAGAGAGAGAGAGAGAGAGAGAGAGAGAGAGAGAGAGAGAGAGAGAGAGAGATGAGACGAGAAGAGAAAATAAGGAAAAAATAAGAAAGAATTAAAACGCGACATGAAAGAAAGAGAAAAAAGAAAAAAAAACAGGACAGAGCGGAAGGGGAGTAGAAGAAACGTGAGAGAGAGAGAGAGAGAGAGAGAGAGAGAGAGAGAGAGAGAGAGAGAGAGAGAGAGAGAGAGAGAGAGAGAGAGACACGGGGAGGGGAAAATGTAGGAAGAATTGGATTAGATTTTTAGGTGAAGATGAGAATTTCTTTTGAGACTTCCTTATTAATCCTCTTCATTTTCACTCCTGCTGGTTTCATATACAGTAACGGAGGTCGGGTCTGCTGTTTATATTTATACGTACTATCATTGGTGTCAAGTTCATTACGTTCATTTATAAGTGCAAATTCTAAAAAAAAAAAATAATGATGAGATCGAATTTGAACTGTAGGAATAACAGACAGGAAAGATCAAGGAGAAACTAAAATATAAGAGTAAACATGATATTACAGTGATGACCATAATTATCGAGGAGAAAATTAGCGTAAAAGGAGGTAGAAAATGGACAAATAAAACGGTAGGAAGAAGAGTACGGGGAAATCACTTGAACATGATCCTAAAAGACGAAATGGAAGGAAAAGTAACGCGGAAAACAAGAAAATTGCAAATAGATGAAAAAATGTCGAGTAAGAAGAAGAAAAAGAAGAACAAGAAGATAAAGAAGAAAAGGAAGCAGAGAAGAAGAGAAAGGAGGAGAAGAAGAAGAGGATAGGAGGAAGGAGAAGAAGAAGAAGAGGAAGGAAAAGAAAAAGAAGAAGAGAAAGGAGAAGAGGAAGAAGGAGGAGAAGAAGAAGAAGAAGAAGAAGAAGAAGAAGAAGAAGAAAAAATAAGGAAAAGAAGAAGAAGAAGAGGAAGGAAAAGAAAAAGAGGAAGATAAAATGTAGAAGAAGAAGAAGAAGACGAAGGAGAAGAGAAAGAAGAGGCAGAAGAAGAAGAAGAAAAGCAGATGAAGAAGAAGAAAAGTGTTTATAGTACTCGAAGAAGAAACGAAAGAATGGGAAGAGAAGTAAAAAAAATGAAACAAAATAAAAAAAATACAGAAGAAAAAAAAAGAAGAAGAGAACGAAATACAAACAAGAGCAGAAGCAGTAGAAGGAGGATGAGGAGGCGGAGGAAACGAAAACCACAACGACGACATCAAAGAAAAAGAACCAAAAGAAGAAGGAAATGAATCAGGCAAGTCCGGCACATGTAGGCAATATATCCCAACACTGTATATTGCACCCATCGGCACTATAAGAGCACGGACAAACAAACAGACACACGAGGAAGACGAATCAGCCGCCACCTCACTTTCAATGTTGTGTCACGCCCGCTGGTAAGGGAATACATACTAATAATAATCCGACCTTCTTGTAAGTTATGAAGGCTCTCCATTCATTGCCCCCGCGTCCTAAAACTGCGCAGGGCCTCAGGTTGCAGCGTGAAGATAAAATTATATAGCATAGCACGAGAGGCTGCGATGGACGGATGGAAGACATGATGATGATGGTGATGAAGGAGAAGAAGAGGAGGAGGAGGAGGAGGAAGATTGTGATGATGAAGAAGAAAAAGAAGCAGATGATGATGAAGGAAAAGAAAAAGAAGAAGAAAAAGAAGAAGAAAAGAAGAAGAGGAGGAGGAGGAGGAAGATGATGAAGAAAAATAAAAGGAAGAGGAAGAAAAAGAAAAGAAGAGGAAAAAAGAAGAGCAAGAAGTAGAAGAAGAAGAAAAGAACAAAAAAAGAACAAGAACAAAAAGAAACAAAAGGAGAAAAAAGAGACAAGGGAGAAAAAAGAAAGGAAAACAAAACAAGAAAAGGGAAAAAGGAAAAAAAAAGAAGAAACAAAAGAGGACTCAAAGGCGACAACAACATTAGTGAATAAGAAACCGAAGGGAAAAAAAAAAGAGAAAGCAAAAGAAGGACACGAAAAAGCAAAATCAGTCCCGTTAGAGAGAGAGAGAGAGAGAGAGAGAGAGAGAGAGAGAGAGAGAGAGAGAGAGAGAGAAGAAAAACATACTTATAGACACAGGCTGTTGACATAATCCGCAAACGTTTGTCACGCCGTGTGGGAACCTGTCAAAGGAGAAGAATGAGGAGGAGGAAGAAGAGGAGGAGGAGGAATATGAAAAGGATGAAGAAAACGAAGATAAAGATGGAGAATGTAAAAAGGACGACAATGCCAATATAACAGAAATGAACAGTTATATGAGTGAACAGAGAACGAGTAAGAGGAAGAAGACGAAATAGAAGATAAAAGTGAAAGAGTGAAAACATGAAGAGAAGAGGAGGAGCAAGGCGTAGCGATAAGTTAAAATGGCGATAGAAAACGAAGAAAAAAGAGCATGAGAAAAAGAAAACGAGGGAAACATAGAAAATGGAACAATTAAAAGAAAACGGGAGGATGCTTACCTAAAAAAAAAATACACACCTGATTTAAATAACAACATAACAAACCTATTAAGAATCCAACACGAGAATAGAACAGAAAGTAGAACAGCAGGATGAGAAAGAAGAGGAAGAAGAAGAAGAGGAGGAGGAGGAGGAGGAGGAGGAGGGTATGTGTGTTAATGAGACAGACAGACAGACAAAACAGCATCTCACCCCTTCGCTTCCTACGAGGACAATAGGAGGGGGGCGACAGGGGGGAAGAGGGAGGGGCAAAGGGGGCAGGGGGGGTTAACAGGGTCATATTACAGGGGAGAGGTTAAAAGGAGTTAAGAAATTGCCAGCTCTCTCTCTCTCTCTCTCTCTCTCTTTTCTTTCCAATTTCTCCGTTTCTTTTAATTTCTCTTCATATCATGCCATTTCTGCCCCTCTTTTCCTTTTCTTTTTTTCATTTCTATTCATACCATGCCTCTCTCTCTCTTTTCTTTCTTTATTTTTACATCTCTCTCTCTCTCTCTCTCGTTCGTCAAATAGATAGTTATTATGCAAAGTCATGATGATAATGAAATAATAGAAAATGAAAAAGAAGAAAGAAAGAGAGAACAGAGGAAGAAAAAGAAGAAATCGTCATTTGTTCACGATAGACACTCCTTCCACCACCACCACCACCACCGTCATCATCACCATCAGCAGCAGCAGCAACATCTTCATCATTATTAGTAAAAAGTAAAATTCATCTCGTATCAAAATATTAAAGTGAAGGTTCAAAGGCCACAAGAAGAGATAAGGAAGTCTCATTAACCAAATATTACAAACTGGGCAACAGATACGGAGGAGGAGGAGAAGGAGGAGGAGGAAGGGAAGGAATGACATGGGATTGGAGAGTGTTCCATATCGACTGCCATTACTAACAAATAAATAAATAAATAGAAAACAAATCTATATGAATGGCGTGTTAAACTGCATAAATTCAATGTCTTTAGGTCAGTACTAACGAGTATCGCGTCATTTATCGTGTAATAGTAACTCATAACCGCCTCCGACCCTACATATTATTTTTCTTCTATATTTTGTGTGGGGCATTTTCATGAATATCGATTTAGTTGTGTGGAGTTACATTAGAAAGCATATCCTAATCAGACTTAATGCAAGAGTTAACGCGTATCTGCACTCTCTCATCCCTATCCTCCCTGCTACTGTATATTCCCACCTTCCTACGACTTAAACTCTTTCAAAAGGCGAGTACTCAGACACCTCGTTAGGGGCATCTTTTCTGCAGCATCCTTCTGTTTTCTTTAAGCAACGTATTATGGGCCCTTGTTGTTTAGTGGTTGGGTGGGTGGGTGTGGGTCTGTCTCCTTCACCAGATAAAAATCAATAAAAAGCACCAATTTCTGCCGTGGGAATGGAAAATGAGCAATAATGAAGGCTTGTGCTGGCAGCTGTGATGGAGTGGACCAGAGCGGGCGTCTTCAAAGCATGAGACGCCCTCCACTGCTACCAACAACCAACGATAGACTGTAATTTGCTTCGCCTTTCGCACTTTCTCATATAAATAACTTAATTCGAGTCGGCGAGAAGCATACAACACTCATTACTGTTAAGAGGCTTGCAAATGGATAAAAAGGATAATGCGTAGAGTGAGATCAAGGAACTGCAGACTTAGATGCGAATTCCTTAGGTCTCGTCCCAAAGAAATTTTATAACAGAGGGGAAAAAATAGGCCCAGCAGACGGGAAGATACAAGACACCCTAAGAGAGAGAGAGAGAGAGAGAGAGAGAGAGAGAGAGAGAGAGAGAGAGAGAGAGAGAGAGAGAGAGAGAGAGAGAGATAACAGCTTACGACATGCCTAAAAACGGAGAAGAAATGAGAGACGCACAAGACAGATTAAAGTATCACAACACCCGGCAAGAAGGGGAGCCAAAGCGGGAACCTTCTAATTATATTCCTTGTGTGTTTTGCGGATGAAGGCGCGGCAGCTTCTCTAATTACTAAGGCGGAGGCGCTTGTCCATTGAATAACCGTTGCAAATTTTTATTAGTTATGCTTCTGCTGGGACACACACACACACACACACACACACACACACACACACACACACACACACACACAAGCTCCCATCCCCCTCCTTGTAATTGTATCACGTACGTATTTACTTTAGATGTGTAACCATAACATGTGCATTTTCAGGCTAACGGCTGCCATAACTAAATATACCGTTTATTATTACATATTTATTATACACACACACACACACACACACACACACACACACACACACACACACACACACACACACACACACACACACACACACACACACACCTCACCGCTCCGATCTGACAAGGAGGTTAGCCTCTACCTGGAAGCAGGGGGTGGGATGTGTGGTGTGTGAAGGACCCAGCAGTACCCAGAGATCGAGTGATGATCCTCCTTGATCCGGAGGGAAATCAAATCAATGACGAATGCAGTTTCGTCATCAGGCCGAGTTGATTTTTTTCTCTTCTCTTTTTTTTGTGTGCATCGGGGTGTAATGGTTTAATAGTAGGGGGGCGGGGGGGGGGTACCGGCAGATCCATCATACGCAAGTTGTCGCGATTGGCCCATCATCCTCTTCGCCATCCCAGCCTCTCAGGTGCTCGTGTTCTTTCTCCTTCAAGTTACGTGACCACATGCTGAGGCCGTCATGCGGGTAGCCGTCCAATAAGCTATAATGCGGGTCTTGGCGTAAGCGTGTGTCCATGAAAAAGGATTCAACGCTCGCCATTGTATCTTCGCGCGTGTCTGATCTCTTACTGATAGCGATGTAGCCAAATCGTCGCTGAAAGGAAGACGAAATAGCAAGTGAGATGATGAAGATGATGCGTGAGATGATGGAGGTGCATGAGATGAGAGAATGAAGATGAGAGTTCAGTTTTTGGTCTGTCTCTCGTACCGTACAAAGGAAGAGGAGAAACATACGACAAATCTGACACTTCATGTAGAAATAAACGCAACCAGAAAGTAAAGAGAGAATCGCATCTGATAGCTGAAGAAATATCACGAACGGGGAGAATTTGCCCCATAGTTTATGAAGAAAAATACGGACACTCCATAGATCATTAACGCGACCAAGAAGTAGAAAGAAAATCGCATCTTATAGTCAACGAAATATCACGAAAAAAGGAGAAGTTATCCCTTAGTTTATTTATATTAGGAAAAGAAAAAAAAACGAACACTACCTCAAGTCATAACCACAACTATAACCGAAGAACCAAATCGCATCCGAGTCGGTAAAAGGAGAATTTTTTTTAGCCTTAAGCTTTTTTTTTTTTTTTTTATTACAGCAGAGGAGTCAGTTCAAGGGCATAAAAAAAGGTAACAAATGTAAAAAAAAAAAAAAGCCCGATACTCACTGCTCCTAAAAAGAGTTAAGGAGTGGTCGAAAGATAGGTCAATTTCGGTAGGAGAGGTGTCTTGATGCCTCCATTCAGGGACACTCAAACACCTGACAGTTATGACGTCAATAGCAATATAAAAAAAAATAAAGAAAATTCGTATCTTAGACTCAGGGAATCACTATGAAAAAGAAGAATTCAGCGCTTAGTTTATCTATATAAAGAGAAAAAACGGACCCTCCATGAAGTCACAACCACAACCAATAACTAAAGCCAAAATCGCATCATGTAGTCGAGAAAATATCACGAAAAAGGAAAATACAGTCCTTAGTTTGTCTCAGATAGAGGGAAAAAAGTCTACTCCACCTCAGGCGACAACAAATCAGGAGGGAAGAGCCTCCTTTTAGAGCAGGGGTTCTTAACCTTTAGATAATGCCAGGCTCCATTGGATTGTTCAGTATGGTCACATGCCCCCTTCGCTTGACTGCCGAAATCATCATCACCAGTCCTATTTAATATATAGTATATAATAATATTTAGAGTTTGAGTCCCATACCCCCAGCATTTGGTTCTCATATCCCCAAGGGGCATGGATACCCCCGGTTAAAAAGAACTCCTGCTTTAGACGATGCAGGAAGATCATAGTCGCTCTGTTGCTGGTGATTGGTTACAACTAACCCGATGGGGGTTGGGCAAAACCTGTTGGAGATCGGGCACTCAACGGAGCTTCCATATTTAACTAAAATTTCTTCATATTTGGTGTCACCTGAAGTAGATTAGAGCCTACTATAACCCTTAGTTTGTCTCCGGTGGAAGGAAGAAAAACGACGCTCCTTGAAGTTAAGAGAAAATCGCATCTTAGGGTCAGGAAACCACTATGAAAAAGGAGGATTTAAGTGGTTGTAAGAGAGCACCGCCCCCCTCCCTCCACCACCACCACCACCACCACGCAGCCAGCACTCACAGCCTCCTTGCCCCCAGCCGACACAAAACAGATGTCAGGCCCGGCACATTACACTCCCTTCCCGCACAGCCCCGGCAGCCATCCATCACAGCCGCTCTTATCTCGCCGCCCCTCTCATGAGCTGCCTCCCCCACTCACTCGCCCCCTTGTAGACACGATGGATTAGCTGCCTGCGGGAGGAACTGATTGACTTATATGTGTGGGAGTGTGCTCTTGTGTTTTGCCTCCCCATCGCCTTCTTGTTCTTTTCCTTGTTCTATATTTTTTCTGCTCTCTTGTTCTTGTTCTTCCATCTTGTTCCTTCTTTTTTTTTCTCTTCCTTCTCCTCTTATTTCTCTTCTCCTCTTTTCGTTTTCTTTCATTCATTCATTCTTTTCTTTCTTTCATTCTTTCTTTTCTTCCATCTTTTTTCTGCTCCTTCCTCTTTTCCTCCTTGTTCTTGTTCCTTCCTTTCCTCCTTTTTCTTTTTTCTTTCTTCTTCTTCTTCTTCTACTTCTTCTTCTTCTTCTTCTTCTTCTTCTTCTTCTTCTTGTTCTTGTTCTTCTTGTTCTTGTTCTTCTTCTTCTTCTTCTTATTATTATTATTATTATTATTATTATTTTCTTCTTCTTCTCCTTCTAGTTGTAGTATTAGAATGATATTAGCTTTTACTTATTTGTTTGGTCACATGAATAAGTGAAGTCTCCATTATAATATTCATTTTCTTTGTCTTCTTACGTACGTTTATCAATTATTAAGCATATGTATTATTCTTTGTATATGATTTTTTTGTGGTAAATTCAAGCATTCCATTCATCATTTGTGTGTGGAGAAAGAGCAAGGGGAAAATAGTTTACTCTCTCTCTCTCTCTCTCTCTCTCTCTGGAGCAAGGAAAAAAAATCTCTCTCTCTCTCTCTCTCTCTCTCTCTCTCTCTCTCTCTCTCTCTCTCTCTCTCTCTCTCTGGCTGAATATGACACTTTATTGCCCACGTCACCCATAACAGGGGGGGAGGGGGAGGGGTATACCTAGGGATCGACGGCCCAAGTTGTCACCTGACCCTGACACTCTCTGGGCCACTCGAGATGATCTGCCCCAACGTTAAGTACATGAAAGGGTCCTCGGATACCATGGCCCACGAGAGAGAGAGAGAGAGAGAGAGAGATTTACATAGATTTACATAGAAAATCAGACCACACAGACCCCATGGTCCAGACTTGGTGGTCTGTCCTTAAACCTAAGTGATTTTACATTAATCAGAAGACTCCAAAACGTTGCATTTCTACTCTAGTTGATATTAAGTTGAAGGAAGTGACGGTCGAGCTTATTTTTGAAGGAGTCAATCGTGTTACACTGGACCACTGACGGTGGAAGCTTATTCCATTCTCGCACTACAACGTTGGTGAAGAAAAATTTGCAGTCTGAATTACATCTGAGTTTTCCGCCCGTGTTCCTCGTGCGCACAGTGTCATGTATCATACACACTGTTGCTCTGTCTCCATTCGTGAAACCAGTAAGTAGTTTAAAACATTCGATCAGTTTTCCTCGGAGGCGACGTTTCTCAAGAGACAACATGTTCAGGGTAGAAAGCCGTGCTGCGTCGGCTTTGTGGCGCAAGGAAGGGATCATTTCGTTGCCCGACGCTGAACACCTTCTAATTTAGCAATATCCTTTGCATGGTGGGGAGACCAAACTGTACCGCATATTCCAAGTGGGGTCTGACTAAACTGTTGTAGAGCTGGAGTATTACATCTTTATTCTTGAATACAAAGTTTCTTTTAATGAAGCCCAACATTCTGTTCGCTTTATTTGCTGCATCGATGCATTGCTGTGAGAATTTGAGGTTTGACGCGATTTTGACCCCCAAGTCTTTGACGCATTGAACGCTTTTGAGTTTAACGCCGCGCATTTCGTATTCGAACTTCTTATTCCTCGTTCCAACTTGAAGGACCTGGCACTTGACTATCCGACCGTCTTCGTCAGTGAGAACCGAGTTGCCAATCTTTGAGAGAGAGAGAGAGAGAGAGAGAGAGAGAGAGAGAGAGAGAGAGAGAGAGAGAGAGAGAGAGAGAGAGAGAGAGAGAGAGAGAGATGATTTCCTTTTGTTTGGTGTTTTGTGTCGAAATCATCATCTTTTTCTTTAGGGATTCTTTTCAACACCTCTTTTTTTCAGAATCTTGTTGTTGTTGTTGTTGCTGTTGTTGTTTCTATCTTTGTTGTTGTTGTTGTTCTACTTTTTCTTCATCATCTTCTTCTTCTTAATCTTCTTGTTGTTTTTATATTTTTCTTTTTTTCTTCTATTTTTTTTCTTCCACTTCTATTTCTTCTCCTGCCTTGTTGTTCTTTTTGTTCTTGTTCTTATTCTTGTATGTTATTGTTCTTGTTCTTCGTCTTCTTCTTCTTAATCTTCTTGTTCTTGTTTCTTTTTTATCTTTCCTTTTTCTTCTTATTTTTCTTCCTCTTCTATTAAATTTGTTCTCCTAGCTGCCTTCTTGTTCTTTTTGTTCTTGTTCTTATTCTTCGTCTTCTTCTTCTTCTAAATCTTCTTGTTCTTGTTTTTTTCTTTATCTTCCTTTTTTCTTCTTCTTCTCTTTTTCTTCCTCTTCTATTGATTTTCTTCTCCTGCCTTCATGTTTTTGTTCTTATTCTCGTTGTTCTTGTTCTTCGTCGTCGTCTTATTATTATTATTGTTACTGTTATTATTATTATCATCATTATCATCATCATTATCATACTTCGCAGGTCCCCAACCAGCGCATCGAACTCGTCTTCCTCGTGGACGCCTCGGCTTCGGTGGGCGCGGAGAACTTCTTCAACGAGATCAAGTTCGTCAAGAAGCTCCTCGCGGACTTCGCCGTCTCCTACAACCAGACGAGGGTGGCCGTCATCACCTTCTCCAGCAGACACAAGGTAAAGGGAGTCTGCGCAATGTGTCTTTTTCGTCTCCATCGTTTTTATCTCTGTTGTTGTTGTTGTTGTTGTTGTTGTTGTTCTACTTCTACTTTTGCTTCATCATCTTCTTCTTCTTCTTCTTCTTGTTTTTTTCTTTCTTTTTTTTCTTTGTCTTCATCTTCATCTTTTCTTCTCCTTTTTCTTATTTTTCTTCAAGGTATGGATGTGCTGGTAATTAGATGATGGTTGATGCTTCGACTATTGATTGCTGTTGCTTCGAAATTGGTTCTGATGCGGTGGTTAAAATTGGTTTTGTTCTATAATTTTGGGGTCTGTGTCTTCTTCCTCTTCTTCTTATTCGTACGTTTTTCTTTCTCTTCTTCTCCTTCTTCCAGCTGATGGTTTTGATGTGCATTGTGGTTAGAATTGGTTTTGTTCTATAATTTTGGGGTATGTGTCTTCATCTTTTTCTTCATCTTTTTCTTCTTTTCTTCGTCTTTCTTCCTCTTTTTCTTCTTCCAGCTGAGTAACCCAAGTGATTTAATTATCAGAAGGCGTGAATGTGTATCTTGTGATGATGGTTCATGCTTCGAGTATTGCTGTTGCCTCAAGAAATGGTTCTGGTGTGGTTGTTTAGCTTTTGTTCTACCATTTGGGGGCAATCTCCTTAGGGCCGCTTTCATAGTCACTTTGTTTTGATCGTTACCAATGGCGCCGATCGACGATATAGTTTTCCACGTGAAACTGGCCTATGGGGTAATGGCGGCCTATGGGGTAATGGCGGCTGCAGAGGAAGCGATCGAGAGGTGTTGAGAATGTGTGGCAAGGTGCGGGGCTAGGCTAACCTCGCAGCCGCCACTACCCCATCGGCCAGTTTTACGTGGAAATACCATAGCGGCCCTTAGTGACTGAAGGCGTGATCGAATGTGTTGGTTGATGCTTCATATACTTACTGTTACCATTGCTTCAAGATTTAGTTCTGCTTTAGCTGTTTTGCTCTGCCATTTTGGTATTACTGCTCTGCTTTCTGCTGCATATGGCTCGACTCTGCCATTAAATCTGTTACTTCCATTTTTTCAGAGGGTTTATTCGATTCATACTTCGTTTTTTTCTTTAAATGATTCGAAGCTTGGTTCTGATTTGGCTCATTTCCTTATTTTATCACTCAAATAGTAACCTAAGCCTCAAAACTGGTATAACTTAATTTAGCCCCCATTAGATATTAACCCAGTCCCCCTTAGATATAAAAAAAGTAACCTAAGCTATCTCAAATGGTAACTTATCCCCCCCCCCTAATTTGTAACCTAGGCCCTATTAAATAAGAAAAGAACTAGGCCCTCTCAAATAGTAACCTATGCCCTCTCAAATGGTAACTTAGCCACCCTTCAAATAGTAACTTAGCCTCCCTTAAGATGAAAAAACTAGACCTTCTCATATAGTACCATAACCCAGTCCCCCTTGAATAGTAACCCAGCCCTCCTAAATAGTAACCCAGTCCCTCATCAAATAGTTTGGTATACTAAGCTAATCCCCCTGAAATAATAACCTTGGCCCTCTCAAATAATAGTAAACCATTGCCCTCAAATGGTAACCCAACTCTCCGAAAATGGTAATCTAGCCCATTAGCCTTAACTCTCCAATACACAACAGTCTCCATCAATCTTCGGCAGGTCATCCGCCACATCGACCATGTGACTCAAGCCTCAGAGGACAACCACAAGTGTTCGCTGCTGGAGAGGGAGCTGCCCAGGATCAGGTATTCAGGGGGCGGCACCTACACCCTCGGGGCCCTGCTGGAGGCACAGGTTAATATGTAGCTAACTGTACTTTCACCTTAGCTTTAGAAATATGCACTCCTTGCCCTTCCCTGTTAAAAGTCTGAAATTTGCTGATTCACAAGCTAGCCATATCTCCCCTTCAACTTCTATTGTCTTATGTTCCATCACAAGTTAAAAATTTCCGTCACAGAGCATTATAGCGCTGGCCAGACCTGATGCTGTCAAGGCTGTGTTCCTGGTGACGGACGGCTACAGCAATGGCGGTGACCCCAGACCTGCCGCCGAATTCTTGCAGGCCCGTGGGGTGCGAATTTTCACCTTTGGCATCCGCAATGGGAACGTCAAGGTGAGGCTCAGGTGTGGGTGTCCAGGGACTGTAATGCAACTGTTTTATTTACCTTATCTTTTAAACAACACTTCCATTTTGACATGCTCTTCTATGTCCCTGGCAGGAGCTGTATGACATGGCCTCAGTCCCCAAGGAGGAACACTCATACATTCTTGATTCCTTTGAGGAGTTTGAAGCCTTGGCCAGGAGGGCACTGCATGAAGGTAAAACTCTAATGCACTCTGCCCGTCTCTGTCTGCCCATTTGTCTCTTTATCTGATTTTAATCCATAAACTCTCCCCTCAGATCTGCACAGTGGTGTGTACATGTCCCAGGACAGAAGAGCCTGCTTCAAGCTGTGCAAGGGTGGGGAGGCAGGCGGCTGCTGCGACACTTATGCCGCCTGCACCTGCGGGACACACACCGGCCAGTTTGCCTGCACCTGTCAGGAGGGTTACTACGGGAATGGTCTGCGCGGCAACTGCAGGCGTGAGTGTAGTGACAGCATTAAGTGATGCTTCTGGTGCTGTTGTGCTCTGTTCCATTGCATATTGGCTGACATTCCATTCACTTTATTGCTGACTGATTTATTTACAGATGTGTCATTTAATCTGCAAGAATATAAGTGACTTGATGAACTTCTGGAAATCTGGTTCATTTTGTTTGTGGTATATTTCCAGTGTCCATATGTGTCCCTCACCATTCCCTCCCCCTACAGCATGTCCAGCTGGTACATACAAGGATGTGCAGGGGCCAGGAGATGTGTCATCCTGCATCCCATGTCCTGACACACACATGCTGAGTGCCATGGGCTCAACCTCGCTTCACCAATGCTACTGCAAACGTGGCTATACTCAGATTGGGATGAAGTGCACCAGTTAGTCATCTTGTGTTTCTATGTTTAGAAATAGGAAATGAGAAGTCAAATTGGAACCCATTTTAGAGTTAATTGTATGTAAATTTTTTTATAAATATCTATTTGTTTTCTTGAATTGAAAGAAAAACAACTGAGCCAGATTTTATTTTATTCCCTGCAAAGTGTAAGGAATGGCAGGAATGCTAGCTACAGATCATTCTTTTTACACCCATTTTTAATGCTTTCCTTTATTTGTCTAAAATGACATTACTATCTATTTCATACCTATAAGCTAAAACTTTTTTCAAACCCTAATGGACCTCTGCTTTCCTAGGGATGCAATGCCCACATCTCACACCTCCTGAGAATGGCTACTTTGTGCGCAACACCTGCAGCAATGTGGTGAATGCAGCGTGTGGCATCCGCTGTAACCCCGGCTACACCCTGCAGGGCTCCTCCATCAGGCTGTGTGGCGAGGACGGGACCTGGAGTGGTGGAGACGCCCAGTGTGTCAGTCAGTATCTGCTTGACTTTATAAACTTTGTTGGGTACTATTGTGTTTCACCTCTTGTTGTAATGATAACAATAACTAAATAATTTAATGCTGTTTAACAGATTTCCTCATAATAATGCTTTTGTTAAACATTATCACAAATTCATGGCTACCTCAGTCACTAGAATGTGATTTTGTTCACCAAATATCACACATAGTTGAGTCCTCTGTAGAGTTCTCAAGATGAACACCCTCCTCAGGCCCAGACCAGACAACATCATTGCATATATCTTTGTTTCATCATTTATTTTTGGGTATTATTTCATCATATATAGTTTAAAAATAACAGCTTTCACCTGTTGTTGCATATATGACTTTGTGTACCTCATTGTTTCAGCATTTCATTATGTAATCATCTCATTACCCACATTTGAAAATAGCATACTTCACCCTCTGTGTTTGCAAACTATAGTGTATTTTTTTTGTTTCATCTACTTTGATTAGTAATGGTGCTTAATGGTTGTTTTCAGATTGATCTCTGATCATAATATTTATTTTGCTAATGGAGTTCACATCATCCCCTCAACAGTGAAATCTTGCCAGGAGCTCCACGCCCCAGCCAACGGGATCCTGAAGTGTTCCCAAGAGCGGACGACCATCGACACCGAGTGCACCTTCACCTGTGACCCGGGCTTCCAGCTGGTGGGTTCCAGGGTGAGGACATGCCTGCCCGTAGCCATGTGGGACGGCATTCCAGCCTACTGCAAACGTAAGGCACGGTGTTTTGTCTGTTGTGTGTCTGAGATCATTAATTCTGTATGTATGGGGAGCTGACTAAAGAGTGACAGTATAAAAAATTATAATTGAAAGTTTGGAAGTCTGATACTTCTGACACTGCATTCCTGTGTGCTGCAAACAAAACACTGTTTACCTTTGTATTATATGTAAGGTTCATAGTTCTGTGTATCAGAGATCTGGCCAAAGTCTGATAGACCAAGAAGCTGTAAATGAAAACTTTAGAGCCTGTATGTTCAACAAATGATGGGTGACAAAGTGGAATGAAGAAGTTTTGCTTGTGGTCACCTAGTAAGGGAATAAGACACCAGACAGATGATGAGACTGAGAAGACTGGCAATTGTAATCAAGGGCTTAGCATTACTGTCTGTTTAATGACTTAGGAATATGTAATGAAAACTGACTGGCATCTAATGTTGAGAATAATTGCATTAGACACTAGTCACACTACCTAGATTATTTGATTTGAACAGATGTGATACCTATGTCTTCAATATTCATAGACCTTTCAGCCCATTGCACAGAAATAACTGCTCCTAAGTAAGTCTTTGTCCCAACATCCAGTAGTCATCAGTTTCTTTTCACTTTTTTTGCTGGTAAGCAAGAAAATAACCCATTCCACAGCCATCTTCTGTCCCAGCCTGCCACCCATCCACCATGGCAGAGTCAGCCCGGCCACCTGTGCCTCTTCCAAGCCCAAGTACGGACTCAACTGTGAATTTTTATGTGACTCGGGTTACCAGCTGAAGGGTCCCAAGAAGACCAGCTGTGTCAGCCTTGGCATTTGGTCTGCCGGCCTCAAGGCTTCCAGGTGCATTGGTGAGTATCAGGAACTTTAAATGTATTAGAAACTGACACTATATCTCCCTCTGTTATATTTTTTTATGTAAAGGGATGTTTGCCTCTTTCAACTATAGAACTGAAGCTGCAGTTTGTGGTGACATATGGCCTTTGAGATCCATGTTGTGTAGTGTAGTCAAATAAGAATGGGACAGGATTATGCTTTATGACACATAATCTACTATCTTAAATCAATTAATGTGAAATTTCTTCAAGTCTCAGTTTACTTAAGGATCAGATCTATATTTCATGACTAAATTTAGTATGAAAGACCAAATCACCAAGTCTAGTTATTTAAAATATGAGTATGAAGTAGGAGCTCATAAACCTGTGACCAAATAAGTTTCCAGAATACTTAACTGACCTTGCCTTCAAGGAGGATGTGGAAACTATACCTCACACATTAGTTCCAAAGCATGCACATTGTCTCTCTATCAAATATGAGTGGCATGAAATCTTGAAATGCCTAATGGATTTTCTGTTCCTTTCCCATGTGAGATGTGACCCCTCCCGTCATCCAGTGTCCTGCCAACCAGACGGTGGCCACAGAGCCCCATGAGAGCTATGCCTTGGTGAACTGGGATGGCCCTTCAGTCACAGGTATGCAACATCTCTATCATGGGTAAAGATGTATTGGAACACCTATGAGAATAATTTGAATAGAAAATATACAATGACCTCCACAGCATGTAATCTTATTTAAGAAGTATAAAATATTTCTCTTTAGACAACTCTGGAGGTCATATTGTCTTAAGTGTCCATACCTATGACTACTCAGTAATTCTAATCTGTTTTGATTTCAGTTTTGGTAAAGTACTACTTATAGTAGATAGAAAATTCACTGACCATACCACATGAAAGTGTATATGAAAACTTATTTGTAATATGGTCCTCTTCCTAGACAACTCTGGAGGTCACATTGGCTTGGCATCCATTCCTGTGACCACCCAGCCCATGAAGCTTGGCATTGGGAGGCACACCATCAAGTACCTGGCCAAGGACAAGATGGGCAACAGAGCCTCATGCCAGTTCTCCATCACAGTCCTGGGTGAGGAGGGGAGAGCAGCAGCAACTACGTAGAGTATAGTATTTGTCAGGTTGTGTGCACCTCTCCAATGGGTACTCATACTGGAGAAAATAAAATGACCCAGAGGAAGGCCATTCAACAGATGGTGGGGGGAATTTAAGAAACCCACAGAATGTTTACATTAAAATTGGAAACTAGAAGGACGGGACGAATGAATAGAAATGCTTGGGGGAGACTTATGCCCCGTTGCTGATGAGGATCTTGAAAAAGGACTCAGGATAATTTAACTAAGATGAGAAAATAAAATACTATTCACTGTTAGTTTATCAAGAATTAGTTTAATACTCGTTTATCTTCATATCTCACCTTAGTTTTCCAGTGTAAAGCTTTTTTTCCATTACATGAGCTACAGTTGGAATGGTATGTACAAATTGGAGAACTCACTTTACTATTGTCTGGGGTCTTAACTTCAAAACTGACTGATAAAGCTGCAGAAGTGATTCACTGTTTTCAAAGCTAATTTACAACCTGTGACTCGGAAGATGAGGAGCCGCCGCGGGTGGACGAGTGTGAGTCGCCGCCAATCTTCCTGTCCCATGAGGATGACGTGGATGTGTACTGGGAGGAGCCGATCTTCTCCGACAACTCTGGCAAGAGGGTGCAGGTAGGACTCATTGTTTCTTGTTGAGGCTTTTTCTCGGCTTATATAGCTCTTAATCTGCCTCTTTTGCTGCCATAAATGTTTTCATGTTTGGTTCTATTTGATTATATTGTTCTAACATGTTTTTTTTATGTTCTGCTTCATAATGTGTTGGCTGACTTGTCCTATTCATTTTATTGCAGACTTATTTATTTATTAAAGTGTCATCTAATATGCAAGATTATCGGTGACTTTTAATAACAGGAAAATTTACTTAGAACTAAAGCCACTTCTTCCCTTCTGTGGGCTCTTTTTTCTACTTTAAACTCTTTATCTCTTTTGCCATGAAAAATAACATGAACATTACGTAGAAATTGAAGCCATATCTCTCCTACTGTGGGCTCTTGTTTTCTACTTGATAGCTCTTCCTCTGTCTTCTTTGCTGCCATAAATAAACAGAGGAAAATTTGCTGAGAAAACTGAAGCCTTATCTTTCCTCTTTATTGTGTTGTTCTTATGCATGAAGGAATATATGCCCCTTTCTAATATGACGCTATTGGTGGTGGGCCAGGGAAGGTTCGTGATATGATGGAGGAGCACGTAAGGAAAGGAAAAAGTATCTAGGAAAAAAAAATGTATTTAACTTGGTTTTACATTTACATGAAGGAACGTGTGTCCCTTTCAACTATAGAAATAAAGATGTAACCTGCTGTGTCTATTTTTCTGGTTATGATAGTATCTTTAAGCCCCATATGACACCCAAAACAATAAGGGACACATTATAAGACATTTCGGCTCCCAAGAACACATATTTGACAAGGCTTTCGTAGGAGTTGTGGGCATTTCCAAGAGTAGTTTTATGACCCCGGTGGTAGTTTGAGCCTTCTTCTGTACCATGAACCTGAAGAAACACTCATTAGAACCCGACTGACCCCCTCTTTGACCTTTAGAAATAGCTGATATGAGAAGCGAAAGTGTCTTATGATACCAACCTAACTTCCTCTTTGTATAGTGAACGTAAGCCGTCAAAATGAAGAATGCTTACTAATCTTTACTTTGACACTCGGTTCTTCACCTTGGTTCCATTTTTCACAGTATATTTTCTTTCCTGATATGACTAATGATTTAAATGATGCATATAAATTAGTGGACATATCCTGAGGGAGTAACATGATTTTCCCCCAGGTGAGCAAGTCGCTAGAGCCCGGGCAGTTCCCTCAGGGCGACACTCTGGTGGAGTACTGGGCCGTGGATGAGGCGGGCAACTCAGCCACCTGCAACATCACCATCACCGTTCAGAGTAAGTGACCTGGGCCACCCTATCCATTATTTTTGAAGTCTATCTTAATACAAACTAAATGTTTGTAAGATAATTTAAAACAATTTATTTTCTTTGCTTCAGTCATCCACTATATCAATATCAGAATTCTTCACCCCGTGCATCAAAAGGATTGGCACCAGTTAGGCACGTGACCATAATAAAGGCCGCCACTTTTCTGGAGCTGCCATTAACCCGTCCGCTGTGATTGCCATGGATTTAGCTTTCACTGGTAGCCTGGTAACAAATACTCCCAGGTCTTTCTCTGCCGCTGTGGTGGATAGTGGACTCTTGTTTCCCATATGGTATTGTTATGTTGGATTTCCCCTCCCAAGGTGCATGACTACATTTTTCTTCATTGAATTGTAGCAGCCACTTTTTGTTCCATTTCTGTCGCTTGGTGATGTCTTCTTGTAGGAAATCCGCAGTCAGCGGGTTAGGAGCACAAAGCCTGCACATCTAAGCATGCATGGAGCCTCTCACAACAAGCAGAGAGTAGTGGAGCAAAAGGACAGTCTAATCTCAGGTTCTTCCTCCCTTCCCTCGCAGGACATGCTTGCCAGCTGCCTGTGGACCCCATCAATGGTGCTGCCAACTGTACCGAGAATCCTGATGCCATTTTCTGCACCCTCACTTGTTATGATGGTTATGCCTTTGCCATGAGACCACAGCAGGACTACTTCTGTGCCTATGATGGTGTCTGGCTCCCTGATGACAACCCAGTGCCCTTCCCAGACTGCTCAGGTTGGTTGTTGCTGCACTATTGTTGTTTTATTAGTGCTGTATGCTTTAGTCTTGATTGTAATAGAGGAAAAGCTGCATGAAGAAGTTACTTGTGCTGTTTTGTTAGTGTTTTGCAAGTTTTGTACCTCATTCACTAATATACCTGAGGCAAAGCTGCAAAGAGTTTACATTAAATTATTTCATGTGCTGTTTGTGACTCATATTTTTTTCAGGATTATAAATTAGGTTAAATACTCCCAAATTCAGGTGAATGTAGAAGTCGAGCAAAAATTTATTAGTGGTTGCTTATAAAGTAACCCTGATTGTTTTGCTAGTTTTATAGGTGTACCGTACTCTTGTCACAATTATAGCTTGGAGAAAATTTGCCAAAATCCAGGTGAAGGCAGAGCCAGAGTGAAAACGATACTCCTGCAAAGTGTTCATAAGTGTTGTCTCTTCCCACAGTGACTTCAATATCAAACAGCATTGCCCAGGAAGGTGAACTGGCCCTGGAGGATGACGGCTCAGTGTGCGATGACATCTTCCTCATGGGGCAGGTGAGAGAGAAAGAGAGATACAGAGAGAAAGAATAACTCCAAGGCCTGTGAACAGAAATCAATAGATAACCAAATGCCCTCTAGATTTAAAAGAAAAAAAACCAACTTATCTCCTTTTTAGGTGGAGAACCAGCTGGAGAAGAAGTTGGAGGAAGCTCTCAACACAAAGTGCAACGAGGATGTGGTTTGTGAGGTGGCTGCTGTGGAAGCCGTGTGTGAGGAGATCTTGGCTGAGGCAGAGGAGGAATTCAACACCATTGGCTTTTATAGGAGGAAAAGATCTATTGCTGGGGCGTCTCTAATCCCATCTTGGCCTGGTGGTAGTCAGGACCCTCTCGAGGCTGGGTGGAGGTACTGGTTCAGGGGCTCTGACACTCACCTCAAAAGGATCAGGAGAGAGACTCTGGATCTAAGTAGCCTTGGGGACATGGATGACCTGACGAGGCACAAGCGACAGTTTGGGTTTTCACTGGACCACCTTCTCCTTGGTGAGGGTCAGGCTACCACCACCACAGCTGCAACTCCAGTGACACAGCAGACAGACAGCAACAAGATTGGCGCCCTCATTGATCTCATATCCCGGTCAATGGCTTCTGATGTTGGTGCCGTGCATTTCACCACCTTCCTCGCCAACCTGCGGGCACGAGATGGTGACTTCTCCTCTGAAGACTTCATGACAGCATTCTCTGAAGAGTTTGGAGAGGATAAACTTACTGCCTTGAGGGAGCTAGCTGGAGGGAAGCTGGGATTAATTGGCTTCTCTGCAAATCATTCCACTTTCTCTTCCTCTTCCTTCTCTTCCTCTTCCATCTCGTCCTCCTCCTCCTCTTCCTCTTTCTCAAGCAGCCACAGTGTTGAGTCTGGATCCCATGATGGCTCAGAGCAACGTCCAACAATCACCAAAAAGACCTTCAAAGTGCAGTTCAAAGTAGAAGGTGTGTAAGGTTGAGTACCACTTGTCTGCTGCTTGTGGTGGTCAATTCTACTACTGTGCACTAATATAAAGCTGTTTTTAGGTAGTTTTCTTTAGAAGTAACTCATTCTCCATGTAATTGAAAAAACAGGGTTTGTTCACTAATATCTTTGCATCTTTCCAGTTAGTACTCACATCAGGGAAGTATGTGCTTAGAAAAACTGAACTGAGGTAACAAAGTGAACTATATTGTCAAAATAAAAAATTATATACATTTTGTAGTCATATACCTCAGTTGATATACCCCAGTTCAGTTTTTAGGAGTATTATTTTCCTGACATGAGTACTGATTGCAATGGCGTATACAAAAGGGCAAACATATTCTTGTCTCATAGATGGATCATTTAGGTTTGATTTGTGACCAAGATAATATTTTTTCATTCAATGCACTGGTCATCCTCTTATTAACAATATCAGGAGTACTTTCCTAATCCAATATACACGTTGTCCTCTTCAGGCCACGGATCAGGAGCCACAGACCAGCTGCAGGATGCCTTGGGGGAGCTGCTGCAGGCGGCTGAGTCAGGCCAGCTTGATATTGACTATGGAGAGCAACAGTTGCGTGTGGCCGCCATCCGCCTGAGAGAGGACATGGAGTACATCTGTGAGGCCGGCAGCATCTCAAGAGATGGCAAGTGTGGTAAGTCACAACATCCTGGCACTCATTTTGTCTTTGCCAGAATTTAGGGTTTGTGCTCACACTAAATGCATTGACTGCCTCAATAAGAAAATTATATAATGAATTTGTTTTTTCTAATGGGATGAATTGCTAAGTACCCATATATATATTCCTTGTAATCCACCCCCTGACAGGGGTATCATGGGTAATTATTAAATTCTTGAATTTATGTTCCATATAGTAGCACCTGTGCCATAATGCTACTAGGCATCTTGGATCGTAAGAAAAAACAGCATTTGGTGAATCACAGAATCCTGTTACTCACCTTGTTGTTGCTATCACTGTTGACTACTCACCAAATACTATAGTGCCTTTGGCTACTGGAAACAACAGTAACTGGTGTCACTTATTATGCTCAATATTGAAATATTATCTATTCACTGAAAAGCCAAATAAAGTTTATGACATGAGGCACAACAATAGTTTTTGTTGTAGGAAGTTATTCTAGAGGATGTCCTGAGTGTGTGCCTCTGTTCTCCCCTCCAAGTGAAGTGTCCTGTGGGAACCTTCTTCAATGTGATCCTGCGGGAGTGCCAGCCATGTCCCCAGGGTTCCTTCCAGCCAGAAGAGGGT
Organism: Eriocheir sinensis; assembly: GCF_024679095.1. Classification (NCBI taxonomy): domain Eukaryota; kingdom Metazoa; phylum Arthropoda; class Malacostraca; order Decapoda; family Varunidae; genus Eriocheir; species Eriocheir sinensis. The sequence goes on along the minus strand of NC_066517.1, from coordinate 19,338,936 downwards.
CAAGTGTCCTGTCTTGTGTGTCCTGCCAACACCTCCACCAAGGCTGGAAGTGCCAAGAGTGACGCTGACTGCAAAGGTCAGGACAAGCTTGTAATTTTTACTTGAAAATATGACAAGAAAAGTTGTTCAGCATCTTGGTGCAGTCGACCAAGAAAGTTAGTCCTACCCTAGAACATGAAGTATTTTGAAAATGGTCTTAACCTTTTGCAATAGTCAGTATGCAACACCTATTCTTTTGTTTCAACTCATTCAGGAGGTGCCCAACATTGTTTAGGGCAACATTACCTATGTTCTCAGGAAATGAGGATATAGACCATTGGAAAGTAATTCAGGAATTCCACTTGCTTCAGAGGGAAGTGTGGTGTTTGCTGTATTCTTATTAGTTTACCTCCTTAATGCAATGGTGAGCACCCCTAGCTAAGAATCTGTGGGGCTGTATTCCAATCCCGTCAGGACAGTCAACACCCAACCCACCCAGCTGTTCATACTCCCATTCAGGTTGGTCAGTAAATGGGTACCTGGGGAGGCTTAGCAAGGTAAACTGTGCTAATTACATTTATTCATCAACTACTTATTAATAATTTGCTGTAGCTTTACTGTCACTGAAAGGCAGAATATTTTCCTTGCATGGTCATCTTTTGCAGCCCAGTGCCTACCAGGAACATTCTCCAAGGATGGTCTTGAGCCGTGCACCACCTGTGAGCAAGGCCAGTACCAGGATGAGTACGCCTCCCTCACCTGTGCCAGCTGTCCTCACGGCACCACCTCTTGGCGCCGCGGCACCTGGGTCATCGATGAGTGCCGCCGTGAGTCACACCCACTGACCCTTTGATATCCTTATGAGGGGAAATAATAGAGGAAAATAACTATCATGATATTTAGTTTTCTTGCCTACAAGGGTAAACTTTCCTTCCTCCAAATTGCACAGAATATAATAATGTCTTGCTTGCATGGGTCTGCTTACAAACATGTTTCATCCTCATGATGTACAGTATGAAACAGCTTTAAAAGAACAGGGGCCACTGAAATTGGGTAATAATGGTAATAATGAGGACTGTAAAACAAGCTTAAGCATATTTTAACATTTTAATTAAGGTCTTTTTATTTTATTGTTAATACTATCATTATTATTATTATTATTATTATTATTATTATTATTATTATTATTATTATTATTATTATTATTATTATTATTATTATTATTATTTAGCACAATGCAATAGGTAGAATCCGAAAAGTACAAATAGCATGTTACAGTGTCTAACCGTGACAGACATGAAACACTGAGACATGGAAATATGCTGCCCTATAAATAATATTATGCTTCCTTAAGTAATGGGAAGTTCATACAAAAAGTAAGAATTTCTTATGTTTGTTTTGCAGCCATGTGTCTTGCTGGCCAGGTGTCTGAAACTGGACTAGAACCTTGTTACCACTGCCCTCCAGGACACTTCCAAGACCAAGAGGGACAAAAAGAATGCCTCAGGTCAGTGGGATGCAGCAAGACTTCAGGTTCTGGGGACAAAGAAATATCTTGGGTCACTGAGGACAAGGAGGAGGGTTGAGTTTTTTGGGGACAGTGATGGTACTCAGGTGGGAGGGATCAGGACGGTGTAACTCCTGGCTAACAACAATCAGGAAGAGCACCATTATTAAAGCTCTCCTCACCTTCTATAAACAGTGGATTGTCTTCCTGTCTATGACTTGAACTCTTTCAAGGGAAGAGTGTCAAGATTCAAGACACTTCTCCAACCAATTGACCCTCTCTTTTGACCACTCAGACTCTTCTTTTTGCATGAACAATGCTTGGCGGGCTTTATTGTTTGTTTTTGTTGTCCTTGAGCTGCTTCCATTGCTGTAAAAAAAATATTTTCTTTACCGTTAATAATAAATAAATAAAAAAGGTGACTGGGAACAACAATTTGATTGATGTCTTGTTCCAGGTGTCCTGGCGAGGGATCCACTCCAGGCAGAGGAACTGCCTCCATGTATGATTGTGAGGGAGTGTCCTCAAACAGCCAGGTGCACACTCAGTCATGTTGGGCTGCCATGAAGTTTGTCACCATCACACTCTATAATTGCTTGACTTGGCAGTGCAGGACTCTGAACAATTTATGGCAATTTAATTCGTTTTGGTCTAGGACTTGCAATAGTTGAGACTTGCTTGCCTTATCAAATCATGCTTGTTTGAAACTATAGTGGCTCACACTGCTTGTGAATTACACTGTTGATCTCATATTCCTCAAAATTCTACTGCACCACCTGCAGCGTGAAGGCTGTTAATATTTCTTAAAGCTCCATTCCTGATATACTATTGTTGTGTTCCCTCAGGCAGCCTACAACACCCTGGAGGCTGTGCCAATCAATGACTGCTTCAGTGAGCCCTGCCACAATCAGGCCACCTGTGTCTCCATGGCCTCAGGTTACGTGTGTGAGTGTGCCCCAGGCTACTCAGGTAAGTTGCCATCCCAAACTTTTTGCATTATACAAACTGTTCTTTTTGTAGAGTAGCAATCAGAACAAGGGAAATATTTAGTGAAGTCACAGAAGAGTGAACTTTTCTTGATTGCTTGGTAGTCTTTCCATTTTGGGTGTCTTCCCTTCTTAGACTTAGTGAGTGAGGATGGCGAAGGTGATCATGATTAGTACTAATCATTCTTGACTTCTAGTTGATCATAATTATCTATTTTTCATGATCACTTATTTTTCCTTCGTCTACTCATTCTAGGTAATCTTATTATTCTTATAAGATAATTATGATTGCTTTATAGCCTTGATTACCTAATGTCATTTATTTCCAGATGACCTTTCCTTTTCTTTTGCTTAGTTGTGAGGATAACGGAAATTATCATAATTGCTTATTTGTTGCTTCTCAATTCAGTGTGTTGTATGTGTTCTCCAGGCCAGCAGTGTGAGATGGAGGTCAATGAGTGTGAGAGTGAGCCATGCTTTAACAATGGCACCTGCACTGACCAGCTCAACAGCTTTAACTGCAGCTGTCCACTGGGCTTCTCAGGAGTTCAGTGTGAGGTGAACATCAATGAGTGTGACCCTGACCCCTGCCAAAACGGTGCTACATGTATTGACCTCATAGATGCCTTCAAGTGTGTTTGTGTGTCAGGCTACACAGGTGGGTCAAGCTCCATTTTTGTTTATATATCCAGTGTTTCAAAAATCCTTTTATATTTTTTTTTGGATTTTGTTTTGAGAAGTATAATGGCCTTTTTAAGAGCTTTAATAAGGGAATGCATCACTTGCAGGTGAGGTGTGTGATATAGACATTGATGAGTGTGCAGCAAATCCCTGTGCTGAGGGGGCCACCTGTCAGGACCTGCACAACGACTTCACCTGCGTCTGTCCACCGGGAGACACTGGCCGGTTCTGTGAGACTCACATCAATGAGTGTGAGTCATCACCTTGCCTCCATGGCCTGTGCCTTGATCAGGTCAATGAATTCAAGTGAGTGATGGACTGTGTGTGTGTGCTTGTGCTGGACTCCATCACTTTTCTTAACATCTCCCCTTTATAGGAGCAACACTTTTGCATGCTTTTTTTTTTCTTTTTTTTAGGCCATGATCAGTCTCCTTAAGGCTACAATGAAAAGCATTCTGTTCTTTAAAGGTGGAAGGAATTGACACTGCACTGGCAGTTTCAAACCCAGCCTTTATATGTTGTCAGAGCTAGAGATGCATGATTTGATTCTCTTAACTTTGAATGGGGTGACATAATACTCTTCCCAAATAGGTAAATTTCTCACATGCTCAAAATATAGCAGATCCCCCCATGACACATGATTTGATTATTTAAGATTATATATATATATATATATATATATATATATATATATATATTATATATATATATATATATATATATATATATATATATATATATATATATATATATATATATATATATATATATATATATATATATATATATATATATATATATATATATATATATATATATATATATATATATATATATATATATATATATATATATATATATATATATATATATATATATATATATATATATATATATATATATATATATATATATATATATATATATATATATATATATATATATATATATATATATATATATATATATAAGTATATATATCAGAGCTAGTGATGCATGGTTTCAGGTTTCATCTTTATATGTTGTCAGACAGTCAGAGGTATTGGTGCAGCATTTTGTAGTTTGGACAACATTACAGGTGTGTGTGTGAGCCAGGCTACACCGGGACCACCTGTGAGGAGAATGTAGACGAGTGTGCCTCACAGCCCTGCCAAAACGGTGCCACATGTATTGATGGGCTCAGTGAATTCTCCTGCACCTGCCCACCTGGATACTCTGGCCCATACTGTGAGAATGGTAAGGCATGCACAGAAGACCGTAGAATGTTAGAATAATTCATTTCCACTGATTGGTTAAAATTTAGCATATGTTACTGTCCCACTAAATAATTTTACTTTCATGAGTTCTTTTGATCATTGTAGCAAGTTATAGTTTTGATTTCTTGGAGTTGTTGAAATGAAATTTAAGTTTGCCAGAAATTAATGAATATTGTTGAATGGGTTATCTTATCTTTTATACTTTTCATAATACATAGTTAGTGTTTGCCACTCTATTCACCAGAAATGCCAACTGACTTCCTTCTGGAGTTCCCCTCATCTGGCATCCTTGATTATGCATCTCTGGAGGGTTTCTCACAAACCTTGGACAGTGTGAGTGTTAAGTCATCATCTACTAGTACAATGTTGTTGCTTCCTTGCTACTAGACTTTGGCTTGGTGTGTTTGAGCTGTTTCATTCATCATTGGCAGTGACTCCTTGTTTCTCACTTCAGCAGAGTGGAAAGTTTCTTTTTCTGTTCCTTGGGGCTCAGCCTGTCTATAGCTATGGAGGGAACAGGGGATTGGAGCATGGGTGAAACCTGAGAAACAAACAAACACTCAAACAAAAACATAGAGGAGGACAAGTCAAGATAAATGTGTATATTGAACAACCTTTTAAAACTTTTGAAATTGTTATTTTTCTTTTTTCGTGATGCGTTATGCATGTTGCAATAGAATCTAATTTGAGGCTTTGATTTTTATACCTGCTAAATATTTGTAATGTTAGTCATGAATTGGATTGATAGTAAAGCCATCTCTCCCTCTCCAGGTCTCCCTGTGTCTGTGGATGAAGACTGATGATGTCAACAATTACGGCACACCCTTCAGCTACGCCACCGACACACACGACAATGCTCTCACCCTCACAGATTACAGCGGGTAAGTAGAGGCAGAGAAATCTGGGCTGGGGCCTTCAAAGCATTCTTCTCAGTGTTGAAATTTTAAAGATATGATGTTGTATCCATGTTTGTTGTTGCTGTTTTCAAAAGAATATTGCAGGAATTCTTATTGGGTATATTCACTAATTCTTATCAACCATTTCATTTATTACTTATGTTAGGAAAAAAACACAAGAAAACTGAGCAAAACTGTAAATATGAATAAATGTCAAAATAAAGTTTGATAGTCTAAATTTATATTGAGGATATATTTAAGGTTTATATTATTCTTCACCAATGACAGACATGAGTACTAATTGGAATGGTGGGTACAAATTGTCAGACATATCCTGTTCTAATGACACTTTGTGCCTCAGGTTTGTGGTTTATGTGAATGGAGAGAAGCAAGTAACTGATGTACGAACGAATGACGGCCTGTGGCACTTGGTGTGTGTTACCTGGGCCTCAGTGGATGGTGCCTGGGCCATATACCTTGATGGCCTCCAGAAGGACAGTGGCACTGGCCTGGCAAATGGCACTACCATTGAGGGTAAGGGAATTGCATTCACAATTTTTTCTCTTCTTTATTTAACTTATGATTTTATGGTTCCTTGTTTGGTTATGTTACAGGTCTTTTCAAACAAATGACAGAGAAACTATGTAGTGTGAAATTTTTTTTATGAAACAAGGCCCCACAAGTGATGACAGAAAGGGATTGTAATAGGAAATATAAGCAAAGGAAGAATCTGTTTTGTTAGAGTCTCATTCTTGATGTCAAACAGTGGTGAGTCCTCTGTCCTCTAAGGCAAAAGTGAGTGTGATTTTATCAAACCTAAGTGATTTTATGCTAATCAGAAGACTATAATAGTTTGTTGAAGGTAAGTTGATATTTTATTTATGAAGGAGTCAAGTGGCTTATTTTGTTACTAGTCAACCGGTTATTTTTTACACTTATCCTTTTATTTTTTAGCGTTGGTGGTGAAAAAATTGGTTTTGGTTGATCTCCAAGTTTGTTCTGGTTTTTACTTTCTTTACCATGTCATTAAAGTCTCCACTGCAAGATGTCACTAGAATCATTGATCATTCATGAAACCATTGACCATTCTAAATTTTTAAACATTGTTTTCAGTTTTCGAAGAGACATCAAGAAGCCTGAAGTAATGGTCTGTTAACTGAGGAAACCATTTAGTTTTTTAAAGGAATTCGACGATTTTTTTCCTCGAGGCTTACTTGGCCTGCTTAATATCAGAATGTCTTTGTAACCATAAATTTCTTTGTCTCCAAGTGCTGCCCTGACTGGGATTTGAACTAACTGCTGGAGTATTGAGTATTTATTTTACAATAAAAATCTTCTTAAAATTTTCTTTACCCTCTGTTTCGCATATTTGTGCCGGATGCTCTGCATCTTTATGTTGAGTTTGTGATTTTTGCTGATTTGATTTAAAAGATTGAGCGCACTGCATGAGTTTTGAGCATTAAACTTTGCTGCACTTTTTTATTTGAACGTTCCATTTGAGGGCTCCAACTATTACGACCCCAAAGTCCTGATTCTATATGAACGCTAGAAATTTTCTGAATTTCCTCTTCATCTTTTTACTTCTCAAATTTTTGTGTTTGCCCGAGTTGCCAATCTTTGTGGTCTATCAAATTTACTAATACGCCAATCTTTGTGTCCAACCATCGTTGATAGCAAATAATGAAATAATGGAGCACTAGCTGCCAATCTGGTGTAGCCTGTGACTGCGCTAATCTCAAGGATGAAGGCCGTCAATCACTACTCTGTTGTCTGTTGCTGCTCCAATTATGATCCACCATTGGTTTTGGTGTTGTCTATGTTGTTGCCATTTAATTTGTAAATATGTTTATCACTACTTTTTTATCAAAAATTTCAACTAACAAGATAGACTACGGTTTTGGTTTTGGTCAATACATTGAGAGTTCGTTAGCAAATGTTATAAGTAATAATAGATGATAGGCATAGATTTTGTTTGGAAGCCTTGTTGAGCAGGAGTCCCCATTTCGAGTAGTTTTCTGTTGTGGTCACAATTAATTTCTACAATTTACTCCAAGTAGTTAGACAAATTTGTTAGACTAATGGGCCTGTTATTACCTATTACTTTTAATTTTTCTTAAAAAAAAAATTAGTTGGCACTTCCTTTTTTTCAATCTGGACAATGCCTCTGTTATCGATTTTTAGAGTTGAAAAGGGTTTATTTCTTTAGTTGTTTCTTTGTTTCTTTCAGCAGAGTTGGATTTGCTTTATCAGGTCTTTACTTTTATTGTTTTAAGTGTTTTATAGGCTTTAAGGACTTTAAGTTTTTTTCAAGGGTTTTATTTCATGGACCAGGTTATATTTGCATTTGGTTTATTTTTATTGGGTATGGTGTGTTGGTTGTGGTGATTAAGTTGTTATTAAACATAGGGGGTAAAAGCATTTAATAGGTTTGTGCCTGTTTAATTAAGTGCTAAGTTATAGTGCTGTCCCTTTTTGTGTCAATTCGCTCTTTGATCGCCTTTCTGTTGTTCTGTTAACTGAAACTGGACTTTCATTTTTTTTTTCTATTTGTTGCATATTTTCTTATCCTTTTTCTTTTTTTCTTTTTTTTTGCTTTTTGCGCCTTGCATCTTTTATAAAGATGCTTGTTTCTCGGTTTTTGGCGTTTCTTGCTCTTTTCTTAGTTCTTTTTCTCTTTTTCTTTCTTTCTTTATGAGGATTAAAAACTTTGGCTTTTTTTAGTGTTAATTCCTTTATTAGTGTTAATTAAGTGTCCTGCTGGGTGAGTATGTGTCCTGCTGGGTGAGTAAGTGATTTTTAATTTTTGCCATCTCATCTGATGGTTACATATCTGTTTGTTTATCTATTAGTTGTTGCCGGATTTCTTTTATTGATTGGGCAAATTGGGCACCTTAACTTTATTTATGTTTGAGCCTTATGAGCTTCTAATGTCAACGCCACTTGAGAATGAAGGTGTTCTCCTACCGTGACATTACTGACTAGACATCTTTGGTGCTTGTAAGCCGGATAACAATGTCAAGGTCGTTTAGTTTATTTAGGTGTTTAGAAAAAAGATTTTTTTAGATAATTTTTTCTCTAGAAATTGATCATTCCATGGACTCACCTTTGGGACTCACGACCTGTGCCCAGTCGATATGGGGAGGTTAAAGTCTCCTAGTATCAAGTGTGCTGTTAAGTGACTGCCTTAATAACTGTGACTTAAGAAGATCGCCATCAATCCAAGTGATGGCCTGTAGGCCTGTAAGTGATAGATATATTTTTATTGACTTTTTGCAATGTTCATACAAACAAATGTTCATGTTTACTGTTTCTTGGTGTTTTTGTCGTAGGTTGTAAAGTATTTTTGACAAAAAGGGCGACACCACCCCCTCTACGGTTTACACGATCATTGTTGAAGAATCTGTAGCCATGTATGTATGAATTCATAGTGTATACAGATTTGAAGACTGTCCAGATTACTGTTAGGTAATGTGTAGGTATTTATGTATGCATGAAAAGAACAAGTAAGGAATTTAGAAAAGGAAGACCTACTTTTATTAGCTTGAAAATCCTCTGGAAAACCAACTTGAAGAATATTATTGAAAATAAATTTGTTTTTAGTTTGACCCTTTGTTTTTGACACAGTATGGTCTTTTCCCCTAGGCCATGGCATGCTGGTGGTGGGGCAGGAGCAGGACCATCGGGGTGGAGGGTACAGTCCCCAGGAGAGCTTTGTGGGCCAGGTGACGCTGGTCAATGTGTGGGCTGAACTGCTCCCTCCTGACCAGATCTTCCGCACCTTCACCCGCTGTGACCGATATATTGGGTCGCTGGTTGGGTGGCCAGACTTCCAATGGGGCATCAAGGGCCAGGTCGTGGTGAGTGCCAGTTTTTTTAATTTATTTATTTATTTATTTATTTTTATTTTATTTTTATTTTTTTGGTGCTGCCCATAGTGCCAGTAGACTCTTGAGGGTCCTGTTGGATGACCCCAGCCCATTAGTGGTGCAGACGAATTTGATTTACAGTGGCTGCCATGATATAAGACTTGCTGTTTGTGTGTCATGGGTGCCAGGCTCTGTGTCATGGCAGGTTGTCAGTGCTGCTGGGACGTGTAGACTGTTCTGCATTCTTTTTGCATTACTGCACAACCATTGAAGGAAAGAATCACCATGTCATGTCAGTGATGCTAAGCTGCTTAGACTTTTCTGTGCTTCTTTTGCATTGCTGTCTAGGGTATGTTTAATCTATACACACCTTTCCAATTCCAGTATCATTCCAGTATCCAATGTCAGGAAGAAAACTATGCAGGAAAGCTGAGCTGGGTTGCTGGAATATACAAAAGTCAAAGTAAAGACCGATAAACATGCTTTATTTTGACCATGGTTTATTTTTATATCTTCTCAGTTCTCCAAAGAAGTGTTCTTCAGTGTGTGAGTACTAATTGGTATGGGTCATATAAACTGACACACACACCCTGCACCTCTTTATCAGGCTCAAGTGTCTTCCTTCTGCCGTGGGTGTGGGGTGCCTCGAGTGCCTGAGGATGGCACTGTGAATGGACCAGGGACAGAGGCTGGAAACATCATCACAATCACCTGCAATGAAGGCTTCAAACAGTACCGTGGCAGCAGCGAGCGAACCTGCCTGGTGTACGGCAGCTGGTCAGGGGAGGAACCAGAGTGCAGGCGTAAGTTTGTGCATCTCACAGGATGTTTTCACACGTCTGACTTTTTGTGCAGAAAACATAGATTTGGAGAGGATTTGTTACTGAATGATTTATTTGACGGCATTATATTACTGGCTTAAAAGCCATGTAAAAAGTCACTTGAACCAAAATATCATCAGAACTTGAGGAGTTGGATTACCTTTTTCGTTATACAATTCTAGGTTCTAATGACCAAATAGAACCTTAGATTTTCAAAAAAGAGTCACTGATAGCTCAAAAATATTATTATCAGATACCTGATGTACTTTCCATGTTTCAAAATTTTAATTTGCCAGATTATAGCCTGCTGCTGCAGGTGATAAATCTGCAGACACTACAATAAATGGGTTGGTAAACATATAAAGCAATTCTCCTTTAGCACATTTAACATACTTATACCAATCTACAGGTGTGTCGTGCGGCTTCCCAGGACACTTGGTCAATGGGTATGTTGAGGGTCGGAGCTACAGTTATGGCGACACCATCATGTTCACCTGTAACCCCGGCTTTAAGCTTATAGGCGAGGAACAGAGTGTTTGTCAAGCAGATGGAAAGTGGAGCAACAAGATTCCCAAATGTGATGGTGAGGTATTTAGTAATCTGTATGCCTTACCTATTGTGTTATTCTCATGTAAAAGTAAAGTCTTTGAACAGTTTATGAAATCTAAGTTTACAGAGTTAACTTTCTGTTGATGCTACTGCTCTAGGGTCTTGAATTAATTCCTCAAACAAACTTTCTACAGTCTAAGGAGGTTCTACATTCACATGAGACTGACTGTATGATTTCCACAATTAGTCATTTGTAACATTTAGTTGTAATATAATTAACTGCAAATTGTATCATGATGAAATACATGCTGATGTTTGTTTATCACACTGTCCTTTTCTACAGTGATCAGGTGTCCCAACCTGAGCACAGGGCCACACACACAGGTCACCACCAGGCTGGCAGACTACATGCCAACTAATGAGATCAGGTTCCAGTGTGAGGAGGGCTACCAGATGGATGGACCCGCTTCTCTGACCTGTGGTGGGGATGGTGAGTGGGACGGCGACACCCCTCAGTGCCAGTCCAGTACCTGTGGGGAGCTGCCCAGGTAAGAGGCCCCAACAGTCTACCTGAGGCCAGTGTTTCTTAGATTTTTTCATCCTAGATGCTCCCAAGTTTAACTCCACTTTCAGCAACATTTGTTTTATTAATTTTACATTGAAATAAGAAAATAGGAGCACAGTGGGAATATTGCATTAATCCTCCTCTGCCTAAACCCTTCTCTTGCCCGCTCCTCTTAAGCAACTTGATAACTTTTTTGGCATCTCTTTCCTCTGGCATTTTTTGTCTCTTTCATGGAGCAACGCATTGTAGTCATATTTTTTTATGTCTGGATTTTCAGCCCTTGGTCTGTGCCCTAATACCCATCTAATATGGTCCCATGAAGTGTCATCAATATATAGGTTTGCAAGCAATAGGAAAACATGATATTATTTACATATGAATTATGTTTCTCAGTGAATGTAAATATTTATTATATCTCTTTGCGACAGCATATCCAATGGGTTCGTTGAGGGAGGTTCCCTTGTGCGGCCCGGGGAGCAGGTGGTGCTAAAGTGTGAGGTGGGCTACAAGCTGAGAGGTGAGCCACTAATTACTTGCCAAGAGGACTTCACCTGGTCCCGCCCGCTGCCTCGGTGTACCAAGCCAAAGTGCCCCAAGCCACCAGCCGTAGAGAATGGGGTTGTGAAGGTAAGCTGGTGAAATATAAATCATGCAAGTGTAGAAACATTATGGGTGGAGATGGTTTGGGAAAAGAAAAAATATACAAAGTGCCATTTACAGGCCACATAAGATTATAGGGGGGGTTGCCTCTAGTACCACTTGTTGGCAGAAGAAATATAAAACAGATATGAAAGAAAGCCAGTAGCATTAACTGCAAACTACTTGCTAATGCATTGAACCCCTTCAATACGGCGATGCCGACATCGGCGTCACCATCGGCGTCACTATATGGAAAGGGTTAATCCTCTTCTGAACCTCTTAATCCTCTTCCATTTCCTCTTCATCCTCTTCTAAACCTTTTAAGAGGAAATGGAAGAGGATTAAGAGGATTAAGAGGTTTAGAAGAGGATTAAGAGGTTTAGAAGAGGATTAATCCTCTTCCATTTCCTCTTAACCCTTTCTATACTATGACGCTGACGTCTGTGTCACGTATGGAAAAGGTCAATTAGTACAACTATAAGCAACTGCTCAACAAGCAACTACGTAACAACAATCAGTTGGTTAGCTGGTATGTGTAAACAAAGGATATGGAGCATGGGCAGTCACATAACGTCCAGGTCATGTAGTGTCCTATTCCTCAAAATGTAACATCAGAATAATAGTTCCTACTTGTTGCAGCAGTTGCTAATGTGATTTTATATTCATTAATACTTTTTGCTTTGATGATTTATGCATAACTACAAACTGAAGAATGCTAACTTAATGGAGGTTTACTGTATATTGATTTTTCTTTGATTCAGCCATACAAGTAATACAGATCCAACTTCATTTCAGGTTCGTGCCTCATTGACCGCTGATGGGAGGACTAGTCAGGCAGCCGTGTACAAATGTGACCGAGGCTATGTGTTGGTGGGGGCCAAGAGCCTCATGTGTGGTGAGGATGAGCAGTGGGAAGGTTCATGGTCTTTGTGCTTGCCTCCACCTTGCCCAGCCCCAGAAGTGCCTCCTCATGCTTCATTGGGAGAGAGGGACGTGTGGCGTGTTGGAGATGTGGCTGAATACCAGTGTGAGAAAGGCTTCAAGGTCTATGGTAATCCCTCTCGTGCCTGCATCAGCAATGGAGTTGATGGGGAATGGGAAGGAAGTGTCCCAGAGTGTCGGGTCGTCAAGTGCCCTGGAGCAGCCAAGCCTCGGAACGGGGTTGTGTACGTGGTCTACCGTCCCCCCCCAACATCCATTGTCTTCCCTCAGTCGCATACCTTCCCCCTACTTGAAGTTGACTCAGAGGTTGTTGTACCAAGAAATAAGAGGGAGGCCAGGCCTTTAGACTTCCCAAGTATTGGCTATGAAGATTTTAGTGATCCATTTGACAGTGAGTTTTCACAGTCAGCTGGCCCTGAGGTTGATTACTATGGTCAGTCTCATGGTGATTATTTTGAGCAGTCTCCAGGTGATGGATCAGAAATATTTGGTCAGTCCTCAAATGGATTTGACGAGTTTGGTCAGTCCTCAAATGGATTTGACGAGTTTGGTCAGTCCTCAAATGGAAGTGAAATATTTGGTCAGTCCTCAAATGGCTTTGATGATTTTAGTCAGTCCTCAAATGGCTTTGATGATTTTAGTCAGTCATCTAATGGTTTTGATGACTTTAGTCAGACATCTAATGGTTTTGATGACTTTGGACAAGGCCAGGTGGTTGAGGTTCTAGAGGACAACCTCTATGATGTCGTGGTTGAATATGACTGTCAGCCTGGCCATAAGCTCATTGGTGCCCACCGTCGCCGCTGCACTGAGACAGGCGAGTGGGATGCCCCAGCACCAATCTGTTATGAGGATTACTGCTCTACGCTGCCTGCAGTACCCAACAGTCATATAGTTTACACTGGCTCAGGAATAAACAGTCGAGCTGAGTATGTGTGTAACGAAGGCTATACCCTTGTGGATGGTGATTTTGAACTTTTGTGCCAAGCTAACAAGGCATGGCTAGGAGTTGTGCCATCCTGCCAGATAGTAAACTGTGGCCAGCCTCCAGATGTTGGCAATGGGACTGTGGAGGTAACAGAAACAACGTATGGCTCCTTGGCAACATACGATTGCTTCTTTGGCTTTGTGCTTGAGGGGAGTGCTGAGCGACGCTGCAGTGCTGATGGCTTGTGGGATGGGATTCATCCACGATGTGTAGCAGTGACGTGTACTGTGCCACCACTCATTGTCAATGGATACATAGCTTATGAGGGAAACATGTACGTTAACTCTCAGATTGAATACGAGTGTCAGGAATGCTACAAGCTAAATGGCACTCAATATAGAACTTGCACTGTTGATGGCACCTGGACCTTAGAGGAGCCTGCTTGCAACCTTATCTACTGTGACCCCTTGCCAAACAGCATACCTAATGGCCGTGTGATTGGCAGTGACAACTCCTGTGGCTCCCTGGTGGAGTACGAATGTTCTGCAGGGTATGAACTGCGTGGCAGCCAAAAGGCGACTTGTTTGGATAATGAGAAATGGAGCTCCCCAACCCCAACTTGTGAGAGGGTGAGCTGTGGGGCACCTCCCCCCCTGTATGGTGGCAGACCTGTTGGGGTGTCATTCCTCTTTACCGACAAAATCACCTACGAGTGTGACGAGGGACATGTATTAAGAGGAGGGAGCGTCCGAGTCTGTCAGGATAATGCCACCTGGTCAGGCTCAGCCCCACGCTGTGACATCGTTAACTGTACCACTTTGGAGTCACCAGCAAACGGAGTGGTTACCATGACTGGACGATCCTTTGGATCATATGCTAATGTGCTGTGCAATCCTGGCTTCCGTGCTGTAAGAGAGACAACATTCATGTGTGGTGCAACAGGACACTGGGACAAGGAACTGCCACAGTGTGTCCAGATAATGTGTCCTCCTGCATCCAGACCTCCATATGCTACGTACAACTCCAGTGAGTCACACTTTGCTGCATTCACAACATTGCATTACGAGTGTGAGGAGGGCTACACTGCTTCCTCCCAGACTACATACTTGACTTGCAGTAGCATTGGAGAGTGGGTTGGAGGGGTTATAGAGTGTCAACCAGTCAGTTGTGGGGACCCTGGTACCCTGCCTCATGGGTACATCAATGGTACCAACTTCACCTTTGGTAACCAGGTCCATTTCTCATGCTGGGATGGTTACAAGCTCCTAGGGGCACCTACAGCTAAGTGCCTTGCAGATGGAAGTTGGAGCAACTATGTCACTTCATGTCTCAAGATAACATGTCCAGAACCAGATCAGATCATGTTTGGAAGTCTGGTTGCAGATAGCCAGGACATTTCATATGGTACTTCCCTGACATACCAGTGTGATGCAGGCTACATCTTACAAGGCCACTCTAACCTTAAATGTGGTGCTGATGGGCAGTGGATGGGAGCCTCCCCAACCTGCCAGCCAGTCACCTGCCCTGAGCCTCCAGAGCCCTTGAATTCAATGAGGACAGGAGACACATATGAGTACAGCCACAATGTAACATACACCTGCTATGAGGGCTACTACTTGGTTGGAGAAGGCACTCAGGAGTGCCAGGCTGATGGGACCTGGTCCAGCCAGACTCCCATCTGTGAAGTGATTACCTGTCCAGAAATACCTGATATTCCTCATGGTAACTGGACCAGGAAGAGCTTTACTGAATTCCTATTCAAGACTGAGCCATTGACACAAGCAGTGGTAGGTAAAGCAGCACACAAAGTTAAAAAAGGACATGGAAGGAGAAGGGAACTTTCCCGCATCCAAACCCTCTTGCCAAGTCAAGTTGAAGAGGGGCTGATATTTGAGTATGGCGAAGAAGTGGAGTTCAGATGTGACAATGGCTACTCCATGGCTTCCAGTGGACTACTGAGGTGTACAGAAGATGGGTGGAGTGACTCCATTCCTCAGTGCCACCCAATATCCTGTCCCATTCCCATCAATATTCGCCAAGGGACCATCACCGGCGATGACTTTTCTTTTGGAGCAACCATCAATTATGAGTGTAATGAAGGCTACGAACTCTTTGGGGTGGCTTCTCGCACCTGTCAGGAGAGCAAGGAGTGGACAGACATTGAGCCGTACTGCAGGATTATAGAATGTCCAAGACCTGCGCCTCTGGTCAACGGACAGATGGTTGGTGAGAGTGTCAAGTACCAGTCAGTCCTGAGCTACATGTGTGACCCGGGCTTCAGGCTGGAGGGAGTGCACAGCAGGTGAGAATGTTGTCTCTGGGGTGCACTGGGCTGTGTTCACCAGTTTGTATCCACTTTCCAAATCGGCATTTATATCAGGAAATATGCTCATCTCGAGAGTTGTGCTGAATCTTTCATTTTCACACTTGAACTCGGTATCTCAATGTAGTTTTTTTCCTTGATATGATTGTTGATTGAAAGAGTGCATATAATTTCACAAGCATACCAAAAGGGGAACTTGTAATGGTCAGGTAGTTTTATTCTTTCCTTCCTTAGATTTATGTTGATAATATATTAACTGAAGTAGTAATTAGATGTTAACTGTAGTATGGATTTTTGGGTATTACTGAATTATCCTCTTCATATTTCACCCATTTTTTTTCTGTTGGCAGCTTCTGTTGTGTCCCTTTATGGTTCTGAATCCTCATGAATGCCTTGTTGCTTCAGCCCAGTGAGAAATCCCCTACTTTGGGTAATTCCAGGATATGTGGATGCATTATTGGAGACTGCATCCCAACTCATTACTTCTCCAATGGCTCTGCCCCTACAACCCTGAAAAAAAAACTTCTATTACAGTGGAGTTAGGTTATTATTTGGTGGAGCTTGCTTACCATCCCTTTGATTATGTTAGGCAGTCAGGGATTTTTAATAGGTTCCTTCTCTCTAGAGTTACCTTGTTTTCATGGCAGCATCTCCTTCCTGCAGGACGTGCCAGAGTAATGGGTACTGGACAGACGAGCAGCCCATGTGTGTGGAGCTGTTTTGTGACATGCCTGCAGAGGTACCCCATGGCATCAGAGACATAGGCTCCCTGAAGGTAAGGTGTGATACTTGTGAACTGCTGAAATTTGATTCTAAAACTACCAGAAATATTTCAGTCATGTTACATATGTGAAGTTCATTGAGTCATTATTGTCACTCATTTGCTTGTGTCCCATAGAAATGCATGTGCACTCTTTTTTTTTTTTTTTTTTTTTTTTTTTTTGTATGTGTGTGTGTGTGTGTATGAATGAATAGCTTCAGTCAATTACGATAGTCATTGCACACTGACCCAAAAGCCCCGCCCCCTCTTCCATAAATAAGGGAGCTGATTGGTTAGATGAAATGTAGTTGAGTTAGGAGGGAGGGAGTGGGACTTAGAGACCAATTTAGTGTACAAAGACTATGTAGTACCTTTATTTTTTGTTTGTGCAACTTCTCATGTTTCTAAAGTCCAGTACACAAGCTCTGACTACAGATTTGGGGCACAGTGTAGTACTTACATGTTGAGTGTTACCTTAAGGAGGAAATAGTTTCAGTTTATTGCCACTCACTTTACTTCTAATCACCCCAAATTGCTTATGTTTCTGAAGTCTAATAACACAAACTTGCTGCAGGTTGGGGGCACTGTGCGGTACTCATGTGTTGAGGGCTACCGCATGGAAGGAGCAGCTGTCCTTAACTGTGTGCAAGAGAGACATTGGGACACCTCACCACCTCGTTGCGTTCAGATTGACTGTGGTCCACCACCCTCAGGAGACAACGTGGTGGTGGAGGGCAACAGCACCACTTATGGATCCCAGGTGTGGCTCTAGTGTGGTAAAGGGAAGGTTGGCACACAGGAGTATGTTTGCATGTTTGTACACACCATTCCATTTATCAGTATTTATATCATGCAAAAGCTGCTCAGGAAAATTGTGCCAAAAAATAGCTTTGAATTACTGTCAAAATAAAAAATGTATATCAATACTCATTTTGGTAGCAGTACTTTATTTTTCTATCTCGGAGTGTTGTAAACATGCCCCACCTACCAATACCTGAAACTATAAATATCCTTGAACTTCTTCCTCTGTAGGTGACCTTCCAGTGTGAGCGAGGATACCATCTAGATGGGCCTGAATGGAGCACCTGTGTACAGTCTGGGCAGTGGACTGCACGAGCACCTCTGTGTGAGCTCACCCTGTGCTCCGACCCTGCCTCTCCCCAACATGGATACATAGTGCAGAAAGGCAAGTGTCGTGTATCAGCATATAAGGCTATTATGCCATTGTAGGATTAATGACACTGCAGTGCTTCTCTTCTATCTACCTTTCTTTAGTTGCAATTTGACTTGTATTCATCAATGATTTACCAGGTGATAACCAGGCAGTTTAGTTGATTGGAAGCTGGGTTGTTTTTATTGGCCTTTAGTACACATGAGTCACAACAGTAAGGCTTCCATAACAGTCTTGCTTCCACCATCAGCATTATCATCATCATCATCACTTTCATCACCATTGCCATCACCATCACAGCCTCTACAGGGGTTCAGGAGAGGCTCAAGAAACAATAATTTTTTTTTTATTTATATGTCGGAGCAAAGAGTCCTGTAAGATGTATCACACTGAATATTCACAGATTACTGAAGAACTTCTGATCATTTATGCTATAGATTCATACTTTTAATATTTTAGCAATATCATTAACACGCCATGTTAAATATATCTGTAAAAAATTTTGAAAGACGTTATTATGAACCATTTGATAATACACTAGAGTCTACTGATGTTGCTTTTACTATTGCTATCTTGATGCAGAAGAGACCATTGTGGAAGAGGAGGATGAGAATGAAGTGCAAGATGAAGTAGAGGTCTTTGAGTTCCTTCCACAAACTCAAAAGTTGAAGAAGAGCAAGAAAAAGGGGAAAAAGGGCAAAAAAGGCCACAAGAAGAACAGGGAAGTGTTGAGTCGAGTGGTTGAAAAAAGTAAGTCGTATGATTAATATTACCTACTCTGTCCACTGTTTCCACTGTAAGGTTTTCCAATCTAAATTTCTAATATCATGAACATTACTTCCAGAGTTTTTATACAATTTGTTGCGAGTTGGAATCATGCACACGAATATTTAGAGTTGAATAAGCAAGTGGGCCTTATTGTTTATTCTTTATTTTACCCTTCAGCTGCCTCCACAACTGTAAAAAAATCATATATTGTCTCAAAAGTTTCCTCTACATGATTATAAGAATGTCTTTCTGCCAATTTGTTGAATCAGTAAGTCACATGGTTTATGGTTTTCTTTCATATAATTTTCATTCTCCATTTCACTGAGTCTGGAAAGTAGGGCTGAGCCATTAGTGAACTTACTCTAGATTAGTGAACATACCGAATGAAGCAGAATGACTGATGAGGTCTTATCCCACCAGTTTATCGAGTAGATGATGAGGTCACGTGGGCCTGTGATGAGGGGTATGAAGCCAGAGGTTCGACCAAGGCTGCATGTACTGAGTCGGGAACATGGTCAAACGAGCCTGTACGCTGCCGAAGAGTGTCCTGCAGCCCTCCCAGCTACCCTGACAATGCAATTGTTGATGTCACAGAGTTTCTCTATGGAAGCACTGCCAACTACTCATGTCGTGAGGGTTATGCCATGGAAGTAAGGACTCATTGCTGCTGTGCTCTCTTCCTCTCTCCCTCCAGATGTATACTCATCATTTGTTCCTTGTGCTTTGTTGTACTCTCATCTGCAGTTATGATCTTTCTCTTTCTGTTTGGTTTGGTATTTTTCCATATTTGATAGGGTAACATTTTTTTTGTCACAAGCATGTCTTCCATTTCTGAGGAGACTTTTCACCTGGGGGCAGGTGTGTTGAGGTGTGAAGCCAAACTAAAAGATGTATTTTTATATATCAGGTGGAAACTTGTTTGGTAGTTTTTGGAGGAATAATGAGCATGAAGACATTGGTGAAAATATATTTTAATAATATATCTTTGCTTCTTCCTTTGTCTTCTTTTACCCTTTTTTTTATTATTTGCTTTGCCTGTGGTATGTCGTCTTTCCTGTAAGAATCTAATCCATTTCTGACAAAACAACCTTCTCCAGGGAACAGGTGTGTTGAGGTGTGAGGCTGACGGTTCCTGGAGCTCTGAGCCACCCACCTGCCGTCCAGTGGAGTGTGGGCCGCCCTCTGTCCTGCCCTTTAGCATCACACACTTTGTGGTGGCAGAGCATGGAGTGAAGTACGGCTATGCCTCTACCGTCTCATATTCATGTGTGGAAGGTTATGAGCTTCAAGGTATAGAATAATTGGTGGTTTGTCTCAAAAAATAAATATATTTTTCATTATTTTTTTATTTGTATTATTTAGAAATGATTTCATGGCTCAAGTTCTATTTTTCTTCAGTATAGTTTTGTGCATATTCTCATGATTTTACTAATTATTCTGGACTCAAGTTCGTTCATTAAGGAAAGCAGACAAAATAATGATGTAAAGAGGAGGAGAAGGATAAATGAAAAATATATATGTATAAGCTAAGCACAGTAATTTTCCTAATGATAAAAATTAAGAGTAAAGTAAATTTATGACTATGGCAAATTAGACAGGACACAATAATAGGCATCTCAGTGACAAAGACATTAAACTGAGTACAGTACAATGATTCTCCTAATAGCAAACGTAAATTAAAGTGAGCACAACAACTCTTCCAATGACAAAGATAAATTATACTGAACACAGGAATTCCTTTCACTTGCAGGAGGTGAGTATCGGGTGTGTGAGGCTGATGGGACGTGGCATGGAGACTCCTATACCTGTGTGGAGTCACTGTGTAGTGAGCCTCCTCCCTTGCTGAACGGTGAGGCACTCATTGACAAGACCGTGCGACCCCAGAGAGCCACCTTCTCCTGCAACCATGGCTACAGCTTGACTGGAGATGAGATGGTCACCTGCAGTTTAGGTCACTGGCTGGACTACAAGTAAGTGCTTCAATGACTGAGTGTATGACCATAACTGTAGGATCTGTTTATTAAGTAATGAAATGCAACATACTGAGGTGGCATGGTCATCTAAAGAAGGTGAGAGGGAGTGAAAGGACAAATAACTGATATGAATAAGTTAGATGTAGTGAACACAAGAGTATGGTGACTTGTAGAATTAGAGGAAGAGAGAATTGTAGCAGTAAGATTCTAGAACTGGGTCTAGTTCAAAACATAGAACAAGAGAAAGTTATCTGTGGATGGTAATGGATTAGCAAGATGGGTATGTGGGATTCCTCACAGGATAATTAAAAAATTATAGAAAGGGAGGATGAAAGAATTGGATTCCATTTCTAGGGCTACTTTAAAATTTAAACATTAATTAAGAAAATATTGTACTAAGATGATAATGAATTGTCCTGTGCAGCACTACCTGTGATCCAGTCAACTGCTTTGAGCCAGCAGTGCCAGCCTACGGGAAAATAACAGCCAAACACTTCAGTCTGGGCAGCATCGCCAACTACTCCTGCATGTACGGCTACATGCTGGTGGGCAACCCGTCAGTGGAGTGTGATGTGGATGCCACCTGGAAGGGCGACATCCCTGTGTGTCTGCCAGTTGACTGTGGCTCCCTTGAGGTAACTTGTGAACTGTCCCTCATCTGTGGATTAGAGCACTGTCTTGGGGGTGTCTGGAATGTGTTTGAAACATTTTCCTCAATGTTTGTCCTTTGAAAAGTTAAATTGGGAGTAAAGTAGCTGTTGCTAAGCATTTTTGAAAGGTAATCAAAAACTCTTGAGTTTGTTGTTGTAGTTTTTAATATTTTTTTTTAAAGTTGAAAATTCAATATATATTTTCAACAAGCTTTGTAGCTTTGTAGCTGTAGACTGATAAAGTAGATTATTAGATATTAGATTTTTGCTGTTATATTGTATGAATCATTTGCCCCAACCTGTTTCTCAAGGCACCTACAAATGGGAAGCTGGAGAGCCATTACACTGTGCTGCACTCAAGGGCACGATACAGCTGTGATCCTGGATACCAACTCTTTGGGGAAAAAGTCAGAACCTGTACAACAAATGCCACATGGAGTGGGAATGATCCTCAGTGTTTCAGTGAGTGTCATGTATGGCTGTAGTAATATTAGTGTTTATGGGAGCTATAACCTCAGCAACTAAAGTTAAACTTACTAGTAGTGGATTCATTTAGCAGTAATACACTACTGTTTGTTGTCTCTTTTCAGGGAAGGACTGTGGGGAAATGAAGGCTCCCAAGTATGGGTTTGCCATGGGTGTTGGGACCCAGTATGGAGACCAGGTCAAGTTCAGGTGTGAGGAGGGATATATACTGCATGGAGAGCCCCACATCACATGCCAAGCCTCTGGAGAGTGGTCGTCCATCACTCCAACCTGCCAGGGTGAGTGTGTCAGCATTGGTGACAGTGTTGTACTAGGAGGTATTTGTTACTTTAAAAAAACATGAGAAATGGGTCTTCTTGGGAAAAGCCATGAGGGATTGTAATAGATGATAGATGTAACAACAGCCTCCACCCGGGGCAGACTCAATCCTGTGACCAGGAGGATAGAAAGGCCAATGCTTTAACAGTGTACTAAAGAGATGTCCCCTCAGACCCTGAATTCATTTTGGTAACACTTGCTTTTATAGTTGTGGTGTGGTTGCCACCCTCCCACCCAACACTTTCCATTATTTCTGTTTTAGTAATTTCTTACATTTCTATCTTTAATTTTCCATTTACTCTTGCTTCTTTAGCTATGAATTATGACCTACCTTTCTCTATTTCTGTTTCACTAAGAGCCTCTATTTTCTGTCCCTGATTTTCCTTGTAACCCTTGCTTCTGCAGCTGTTAAGTGTGGCCCACCCCCCTCACCACCCAAGACAGCCAGCCTGCCCCCTGCCCTCACCTCCAACAGGGTGTATCAAGACCAGGTTTACTACACCTGCCAAGATGGGTTCATCATGCGTGGTGACCTGAGTTCAGTGTGCCTGGAAACTGGCCAGTGGTCCAGTGTCAGGGGACAGTGCTCAAGTGAGAAGAGTTAATTTAGTCATTTTACTTGGATCCTTATCTTTGGTGTGTTTCATCTGTTTGTCTTACTGCCTGTCACTAAGAGGGACTATCAAGACATCTCTAGAACAAAAATTTTAATATTCTTTTTGGCATCTACTGTTAACATAATTTTTTGTAAACATTATTTTTGTCCCACTCTTGGTCTAATTCCTTTACAAAAAAACAAAAACACATACTACTCGTACTCCGTATCTTCCAGAAATAACAAAATCTGAAGTGATGTGTGTTTAAGAGCCATACAAACTTATAGTCATGTACAAGCTTATTGAAACTGTTTGCCTTTATCAGGACTGTCATGTGGACGGCCAAGAGTCAACACAAATGGTGCAGTGATTATCGGAAGGTCATTTTACTACAAGGACAGAGTGAGGTACCGCTGTCCACCCGGTAAGGCTGCCCTCAACACTATCCTGTTTTTTCTTATATGGCTTGGCTTCTTTACTGCTCAGCTTTTTTGTACAGCCATGCTTTAGTGCACCTGGCTTTGTTCTACCTAGCTTTTGCACAACCAGTATTATAATTGTACCTTTTTTTACAGCCTAAGTCTATTTTGCAACCTGCCGTTTTTGCACGTCCCTGTCTCTTTTGTACGGCCTGTCTTTCTCATACAACCTTTCTCTTAAAGCTTTTATTTTATTTTATATAGTCTGGCTTTTTATAGTTTGCCTTTTTTATCCAGCCTAATTTTTGCTACCTTGCATTTTTTGCACAACCCAGCTGCTTTTTCACAGGCTGGCTCTTTTAACTGCTCAGTTTTTCTTTGCACAACCAGACATTTCTGCAGCTTTATTCCATTTGTATTTTTATTTAGTTTGACTTTTTTGATATTTTGGCTTTTTTTGTGCTGCTTGGCTTTTCAGCTCATGTAAGAGACCATTTAAAAAGTTAAGAGGAAAAAGTAGATATAAAGACCAAATATGTGGTATTAATATGGCATTTATTGATCAGCTGGTTCATTCATTGATTGATAGTATGATTTATATATGGCAAAGTCCTTTTACATATGATATACAATTTACCAAGGATGACACATTCAAATAAATAGAAACACTTATTTCCTCTCTGAATTTCTCAAAGATATTAAGTTTTGTCATGCACTCTAACATAATGTGTGTATAGCCAATTTTTCTTTCTCTTTGTTCAGGCACAATCACCAACGGGTCATCAGTACTGACCTGCCTGAGTGACGGGTCATGGTCAGGACTGCCAGACTGTGTATCCAACTGTGGCCGCCGCTGCCTGCATGGGGGTGTCTGCCTGACCAACCATGTGTGTTCTTGTCCTCCAGGCTATGTTGGGGACCATTGCCAGCACGGTATGTTGTCTATCTCACAACACTCCTGTTGCCATATTGCCCTGTTCAATGTCAGAGCATCTACATTCTTTTGGCATCCTCACATTTTAGATGTTTACTATTTACTGTTGTACCATTCCTGCTATAGGGTCAGATATACTTGTACCTTGTGTTCAGTCATTCTAGGTATTTTATGTAGTTTTTCATCTTTGAATTGTTTGAATTTCTTGCAAACTCTTCCTTGTATCTTGGGGCTTCAAGGTTGCCTGTTTTTACAACTCATTTGTACATACAAAGCAACACAGCAACATGAAGAATGTATTAAGTGACACACATGAGGTATGTATTAAGTGACACATGAGGTGAGTGACATGCCCTCCCGCAAACAGCTCTCTGTACCCCCTCGTGTCTGAATGGCGGCACCTGCGTTGCGCCGTACAAGTGCAGCTGCCAAGAAGGCTACACTGGCACTCGTTGCCAGACCCGTGAGTCACACAGTGTGATGGAGAATGCCATTGTCTTGTTTGTCTGGGGGCAGTGATCTGCTGACCACACTGCATCCTCAGACATCCTTGTAGTGTTGCAAATAATAAGTGTTGTTATTGCTGGTGATGCCACTCATGATACTTCTCATTAATTCCTCACAAACAGACACAAATTTAAAGGTTAATCACTGATGTTTAAATGATATTAATCATCATCAAAGTAAATTGTATTGGCATTAAGATTAAAGACTTACGTAAATCCCAAATCACCATCTTTTATCTCTATATGAAGTACGGAAGTAGTCAAAGTTTCATGTCAATTCAAACTTGAGGGAAAATAGTTTTGTGTGATTAACCTTTAAAATGTATATATGTATTTAACATTACATCTGAACTCACTGTTATGAACATTATATTAATACAGAATATCTCTCTCTTCATAGTAGTGTTATGGCACCTGAAGTATTCAGTTTTTAGGTATGCAGATGCAGCTTAGTGGTATAATCTTACAATCATTCCAGAGGCCTTATATTCAAGTTCTCTGGTAGCTGATAATCTAGAAAATTCAGGTCAAAAAACAACCTTTCTCTTACCCAGTCACCCCAAGAGTCAAGGTGATGCATGTCCTCACCATGTCTTGCCCCCTCCCCACCACTACCTCACTGTTCAATAATTTGTCTAAAAAAAATCTAATGAACTGTTGTTGAGTGTCAGGAATGTGTTTGGAGATTTCAAGAATCTGTTTTTTCCTTTAGAATGTTACATGCATTGTTGTGTTTGCAGTACTACTTACATTATCATAGGTTTTAGGATCATTACCTCTATATTTTTTTACCAAAGTTTTAAAGTGATTAAAAATCAGCAACTTGATATGTATTTCAGTAGTAGGGAATATTCCCTGGTCTGAATGTATGCCATGTGTCTAACCACATTCATCTAACAGAGCTCCCTAACCAATTTTGTTGTCATGCCATTGTTTTGTTCTCAGCCTCACCACCAGCCATCCTTGACTGCCCAAGCTCCACAGCCTAGCTGCTCCTGTTCCCCATGCTGCCCCTAGCACCCTTTAATTTTTTCTCGATCAAGCGCTTATCCATCGCTCGCATTAACCACTCACCAATGCTCATTGACAGCTCTTTGTCTGCTGCCGTGCCTGCATGGCGGTGTCTGCACCGGGCCTCATCGCTGCACCTGCCTCCCGGGGTACTCTGGATCCCGTTGTCAAACGCGTGAGTCTTGGTGGGGCCGTCCTGTGACCCGCCAGTGTTGTCTTTTGTCTCATGTCAATGTCAAATTGTCTCCTGTACTTAGTGTTCCCACTCTTACACATGAAATTGACATGACTTTATACATTTCCCACATCACCAAGACTTTCCAATTTAAGCTTTGCTTTAATCATAACTAAGTGGTTTGCAAAATTATGTTACTTACCGTATGCTTTTTTGACAGAAATTCACTGTAGAATTACATTTATCTATTCTAGAAAATATTGAATAATAGATTCATAGTTTTATAAATGTCAGTATCTATATTAAGTTTTGTCAGATTTTCATATTATATCCTTTTACCTTTTAGTGTAATTTTGTTATTGATATACTTTTTTTCAAGCAGGTAGCTACAGGCACAAGGAGTAATAATAAGTTAAGAAAAGTACAGTTTACACTGTGTCTATCAATTAATGTGACAAATGAAGGTTACTTGGAAGCTGGGATTAATTACCAATTGAGGTGAATTGATCACCCTTAAACACTGCACTCCAAGAAAGAATACTGTCAGCATGAGGTGCTTTGTATGCATGTACAGTTATAATGAAAAATTCCCTAACATTTTCTGAAACTTAATTTTAATTTCATAAAAAGAATGAAAATGTAAGTATTACAGTAGTAGGTGATAGGGAAGGGGATTTCCATATCAACAGAAACATTACACTGGCCTTGTTTCAGCGGTGTGTGAGGGAGGCTGTGGCCATGGCAGCAGGTGTATTGGCCCCAATGTGTGTCACTGTATCGATGGACGCATTGCTGCATCCTGCACTGAGTGAGTCTTCACCTCGAGTAACCTTAACTTATGGGTGACACAAACGTGTGGGCAGTAATGAAACAGGAGTAAATGGGATGAACTTTCTTAGTGTGTAATAAACTGTGGAAACATTTATGATTTGCTGATTGCATCTTAGTTAATACTGTTTGCTTTTTTTTTAACAGTGAATATGAGTATGACTACAGCTACTATGGAGGTTATGACTACGGACTGGAACAGGAGAGCACTGTCCTAGAGGGGCCGGATGTGGAAGATGTGAACTACATCACAGCGGCCTAGCATGGATCATTGTCACTGGCCAGAGACTTGGTCAGAGAGAGAGGAAGGCCTTTATTTATTTATCAGTACTAGAACAGATAGGCCAAGGGTAAAATCACAGCCCTTTTATGCCTGAGTAGTACAAGGATGCAGAAATGTTTGAAGTATTCAGTATGATGAGTGATTACTGATCATTTTATTGGAGAGCTCTAAACCCCAGGTAGCTTTTCAAGAAATGTGCCTTATGTGTGCCATCTTGAATAGACCTGGAGTTTGTGGCAAGCATAAGGGAAGATTGTTTGTGTTAGTCTCAGTTCTAAGACTTCTGTTCCCCACAGCAAGAACATAGACCTCTCTCTTGTTCGGGGCATAGCCAAGGTCTTCCAATTTTGTGATTAGTGAGGTGAACACGAGCATTGCAATATTCTAC
The DNA here is from genome assembly GCF_024679095.1 of Eriocheir sinensis. Classification (NCBI taxonomy): domain Eukaryota; kingdom Metazoa; phylum Arthropoda; class Malacostraca; order Decapoda; family Varunidae; genus Eriocheir; species Eriocheir sinensis. The sequence continues at coordinate 19,311,732 of NC_066517.1, read as the reverse complement.
AAAATAAATTTGATTCAGGAAAGCAGTCTGATTGGTATATATATATATATATATATATATATATATATATATATATATATATATATATATATATATATATATATATATATATATATATATATATATATATATATATATATATATAAATTAAAATTTGAAAATGATTCTTTTAAGATTTATGGAACTGTGTAAATAAAGATATCAGCATTGTTGCTCATAGTAAAGTTCATTATTCATGAGCTATGGAAATAGAAAGAGAAAACTATATTTCTTATTAGAAGCATTATAAAGAACAGTAAAAAGACTATATGTTAGTACACTCACAAAAGTTTGCTATTAATGCTACTATAGAAGGTCCTTGCTAGCCAAACTGGAGGTTTGTCAAACATTTTTAAGAAGTTGTATCTCACATCATAATTTATTTGTTTGTTTTCTTTGTTTTCAAATCATATGACTAATTTGTGAAATGGTGTCCTTTTCAGAAACATAGATTGTGTTGATGATAAGCAATAATAAAATCTTGTATATAGTCTTTACCGTGTAGCAAAACATGTATAGTGAAGAGTAATGGTTAGTTTTACCAGAGAATAGCTCAGAGATGTGGTTTTTATAATGAACCAGAATTTATAAGTACAAAATGTTGAAGTTTTTTTTCTTATTTAGTCCTTGATGACACCTCACTGATAGCTCAGTCAGTGAAGCACTGCGCTGCCAGGCTTCACGGCCTGACAGGCAGAGGTTCAAGCCCCACTCAGGCCGTTTTTTTTTTTCTGCTGACTATGAGTGGTAACTGTCCCCACTTGAGCAAGGGGGATGGTGTGTGTGAGATCCTGCCAGTACCCAGAGATCGACTGATGAGCCTTGCAGTTGCTCTAATCAGGAGGGTATACTTGCTGGCGACGCGATTCCAACTCATGATCAGGCCGTTGTGACACACACGCACACACACACACATATATACAGAGAGAGAGAGAGAGAGAGAGAGAGAGAGAGAGAGAGAGAGAGAGAGAGAGAGAGAGAGAGAGAGAGAGAGAGAGAGAGAGAGAGAGAGAGAGAGAGAGAGAGAGAGAGAGAGAGAATGAAACCTAAATTTCTGTGCCATAGGTGGTGTCAGAGTTACAGACTCGGTAGCTTATAGTATTTGTACTAGCTCTTCTGTCTCAACCTATTCCTTTATATTTGCTGATAATGTTGATAATAAGGTGATTTTCTGCAGGTACCAGCATAAGCAATTCAGAAGCCAGACCTTATTCTCTTGTCAGAGGTGTGTGTGGGGTTACAGACTCAGTAGGTTATAGTATTTGTATTCTCCCAGCTTTCTATATTGGTCTGTGTTTAATAATAATACTGACAATAGGGCTATTTTCCGCGGGCGCCTTCATCAGCAATTCAAAGCCCTGAGTAGCCAGACCTCAATCATTTCTTTTTTACCGTATCTTAATCATCTCTTTTTACCTAATTCTCTTTTGTTATAGGTGTGTGTGGGGTTACAGACCCAGTAGGTTATAGTATTTGTATTCCCCCAGTTCTCTGTATAGGTCTGTGTTTAATCATCTCTTTACCTTACCTTAATCATCTCTTTTTTACCAAATTCTCTTTTGTTATAGGTGTGTGTGGGGATACAGATTCAAGTATTTGTATTCTCCCAGCTCTCTATATTGATCTGTGTTGAGTAATTCAAAAGTCAGTCCTTATTGACCTTATTCTCTTTTGCCATAGGTGCGTTGGGGGTTACAGACTCAGTATCTTATAGCATTTGTATCCTCCCAGCTTTCTATATTGGTCTGTGTTCAATAATAATACTGAGAATAAGGCAATTTTCCTCGGGCGCCTGTATCAGCAATTCAAAATCCCCGCCTGAACAGAGGAACGCGGAACGGAACGGCGGTGTTGTGAAGAACGGTGAAAAACAGAAAATTACAATGCGTTAGGGTATCACAGTGAGGAAAGTTACGTACTATTGAAAAGGAAAGTGTGGGAATAAGAAGAAGAGAGGACCGACAGCAGGAGGACCTAAGAAGCGCAGGTCAAAAGCAACGGTGCCATATTGTCGTACCCTACAATGCCAATTTCCGACCTCAAAACTGCCTTCTCGACCCAAATAACCACCTTCAAAAAAGTTATTGACAAAAAAGATTAATTATTGGTGTTTTTGGCAGTAGCTATGGCTAAGAAAACGGTAAATACGAGGCAGAAGTGGTCAAAAGCAACGGTGCCAGATTGTCGTACTCAGCCTGATTTCCGACCCCAAAACTGCCTCCTCGACCCCAATAACCATCTTCAAATAAAGTTATTGATAAAAAGATTAATTATTGGTGTTTTTTGGCAATAGCTATGGCTCAGAAAACGGTAAATACGAGGTTCTGAGTACGATAATCTGGCAACGTTGGTCAAAAGAAGAAGAAGAAGAAGGGAACGAGGAACGGACTGGCCCTTTCCACCCGGCCCAGCGCTGCACGAGGTCTGGACGCCGTAAGTAGCCGCCTCTAGCCCTTATTTCACCTGTCAGGGCCTAATTAAAGGGCCAAAGGGTGAGATAATCGCGTCTAGTACGTGAAATGAGGGTTTGGGAGCCATGATGTTGTCCAGGAAGTGTTTTAAGTGGGGTAGACAGGCTTGTGTTTGTGTTCGAGGTGTTTAGAATTCTTGTTTTGTCTTTCTTACTTTGGCCTTATTTCACCTGTCATGGCCTAATTAAAGGGCCAAAGGGTGAGCTAATGATGTCTAGTACGTGGATTTAAGGTTTGGGAGCCGCGATGTCGTCCAGGAAGTGTTTTAAATGAGGTAGACAGGCTTGTGTTTGTGTTCGAGGTTTTCAGAATTATTTTATCTTAGTTTCTTTGGCCTTGTTTCACCTGTCAGGGCCTAATTAAAGGGGTAAAAGGTGAAGTAATGATATCTGGTACGTGGAATTAAGGTTTAACAGCCATAGTAATTAAGTGAATGAGGGACGCATTTTTTTCCATATTTCTTGTTTTACCGTATTTCTTTTAGCCTTATTTCACCTGTCAGGGGCTAATTAAAGGGGCAAAGGGCGAGATAATGGTGTCTGGTACGTGGAATTAAGGTTTAGGCGCCATAATGTCGTCCATAAAGTGTTTTAAATGGGGTAGACAGCCGTGTGTGTTTGTCCAGATTTCTTGTTTTATCATTGTTTTCTTTGGCCGTATTTCACCTGTCAGGGCCTAATTAAAGGGGCAAAGGGTGAGGTAATGATGCCTTGTACGTGGAATTAGGGTTTGGGCGCCATAATGTCGTCCAGGAAGTGTTTCATATGGGGTAGACAGCCGTGTGTGTTTGTCCAGATTTCATGTTTTAATTTAGTTTTTTTGGCCTTATGTCACCTGTCAGGGCCTAATTAAAGGGGCAAAGGGTGAGGTAATGATGCCTTGTACATGGAATTAGGGTTTGGGTGCCATAATGTCGTCCAGGAAGTGTTTTATATGGGGTAGACAGCCGTGTGTGTCCAGATTTCTTGTTTTAATTTAGTTTTTTTTGGCCTTATTACACCTGTCAGGGCCTAATTAAAGGGGCAAAGGGTGAGGTAATGGTGTCTAGTACGTGGAATTAGGGTTTGGGCGCCATAATGTTGTCCAGGAAGTGTTTTAAATGGGGTAGACTGCCGTGTGTTTGTTTGGTTTGTCCAGATTTTTTGTTTTATCATAGTTTCTTTGGCCTTATTTCACCTGTCAGGGCCTAATTAAAGGGGCAAAGGGTGAGATAATGGTGTCTAGTACGTGGAATTTGGGTTTGGGAGCCATGATGTTGTCCAGGAAGTGTTTTAAATGAGGTAAACAGGCTTGTGTTTGTGTTTGAGGTGTTTAGAATTGTTTTATTTTAGTTTCTTTGGCCTTATTTCACCTGCCAGGGCCTAATTAAAGGGGCAAAGGGTGAGGTAATGATGTCTAGTACGTGAAATTAGGGTTTAACAGCCATAGTAATTAAATGAATGAGACTATCATTTTTGTTTCAATATTTCTTGTTTTATCGCATTTCTTTTAGCCTTATTTCACCTGTCAGGGCCTAATTAAAGGTCCAAAGGGTGAGATAATTATGTCTAGTACGTGAAATGAGGGTTTGGGATCCATGATGTTGTCCAGGAAGTGTTTTAAATGAGGTAGACAGGCATGTGTTTGAGTTTGAGGTGTTTAGAATTCTTGTTTTATCCTAGTTTCTTGAGCTTATTTCGCCTGTTGGGCCTCATTAAAGGGGTAAAGAGCCAGGTAATGGTATCAGGTGCATGGAGTCAGGGTTTAGGTGCCACAATATCGGGCAGCAGTTGTTGAGGCCAGTAGGACCGTGTGTTTGTCGCAGTATGAAATTGAGGAGAAAAGCATGGGTTGAAAAGGAAAGTGATGCTGTTTAGTAATGATGTAAAATTCAAACACCATATTGATAGAATAATACAGAAGGCAAGCATCATCCTTGCCCATCTGCACAACCTGTTTACGCCTCACCTGGAGCATGCCGCCCATCTGGTCTGCTCAACCAAGAGGGGACACAGCAAAATTAAAAAGTAAAGAGGAGGGCAACAAGGCTCTTACCTTCTATCAGATGCCTCAGCTGTGAAGAATGACCAGACAACTTGCCAAAGCTGGAGGACAGAAGGAGAGGAGACATGATCAAGGTGTACAAAATTATTCAAGGACTGGAAAACATAAGTAGGAGCAATTTATAATTTCTGCCACAAACCCAAGGGGCCTCTTTAAACAGATTTTCAAAGAAAGATTCAACAAAATGCAAACAATGAACTCTTTACTCACCTAGTCACTAATGACTGGAACAAATTACCAGATCATACTGTGAGTGCTCCTTTAATGAACTCTCAAAAATAGATATGAGCATCACATAACTACATTACAACAAGAACATACATCAAAATTATTTAGGGGTGATTGCTTGTTCATTTTTTGTTCTCTTAGTACTGGCGAAATGAGAGTATTATTATTGCTATTATAAAGAAATGTAGGGTAGGCATAAGGGAGAAGAGACAGGAAGCTATGGGAGGTGAAGAAAAAGAGGAAGAGATAGAGATCCAAGAACCAAGACATGGACATGCATATATAATGCATTTCACTCCATTATTATTACAACAATGGAGGCTGACAAAAGGATCTCATTAGATCATAAGGAAACCCGTGGAACTTACTGGTGAAATAAGGTTTAAGAATCCTCATTATTGTGGGTGTATAGCTAAGTTATTGATCCATTCATTGTCATTGGGGAGAAGGAAATTAAAAAAAAATAGTAATTGCATGGGGAATAGTTAGCAGATTCTTAACCCTCTCGCACACGATGACGCGAAACGCATCATAAAAGACAAAAAAATTTTTTTATTAAAATTTAAGTTTTTGGTGAAAGTGCGTTAAATGAGGAGCTTTGAGCGATTTTTATTTGTTAGCCTACTTTGACAGGAAAGGAAAATAATACAGTTTTCTCAGTGTAACTCGGGAACTAATAGGCATATGAGGATTTTGAGGATACCATAAGAATCCTCACTAAATTCCGCGTTGAAACAGATATTCGGCTAAAAAAGTTGGCCCGCAAAATTTCGAGCTAGCGAGTGGGAAAGAGTTGTTACTTCAAATTTATTGTCAAAAATACTTTATACGGAGACTTGAAACAAGTTTGTATTGCATATATATATATATATATATATATATATATATATATATAATTTCCTCTATTTTTATTTGCACATGTTCTAGTACAAGTCTTTATGGAGCCACTGATACCAAATTTATTGGGGTACGATATATGTGAGGGTAAAATATGTCCGGGAATGTAGAGTATTGCAGCAGCAAAAAAAGGCTGGTCAGGCCTGAGAAATGTATGATGAGTGGAACAGAAACTTATTGGAAACTTATGGTGCGCGAGAGGGTTAAAAGCACACCAATAAACAGCTTCGTACACCCGTATGAGATGGGTGAAGTAATAGATATTTACCAAAGTACCTAAACTCATGGATTGATCTACTTTAACCTTACCTAATTTAACCTATCATGCCCTAGTTTAATCTTCAGATGCCTCAGATCTTCCTATTAATTAATGATGTCCTTTTTATTTCCCTGCTCTCAGTACCACAGTCACCATGGCGCTAGAACTTGCTCACGAGAACATCTGGTTTGACAAGTGGCGTGTGGACGATGCTGAGCGGCAGTTTTATGAGACCAAGTCTTCGGTAAGTCATTCTGTAAAATTCGTGATAGCTGTAATTTCTCTCCATAACCTGTTAGTCATCCTCCTGGCCTCCAAGTTTTTTCTTTTTCTCATTCCAGGGCTGTTTTTTCTTTGGGGGGATATTGATAGCTGAGTAACATTAGTATACATCTTTTCAATTTTCCATAATTCATTTTTGAGCTTAGAAGAACCTTTCAATAAATTTAGTTGCTATTGGTGGTCTGGTTATCTCCAGTTTTCATCACTCTTATCTTCATGACTTGAACAGGCTGATGATGGCTTATTACTGAATCGACATAGATAGTGCACTCTTATCTTAACATGTCACTGAAATACTAATATTTAATGTATAAGATGAAGCAAGCAGGCACTAATTTCTTAATTTTGATAGTTTTTGATAAGTTTCCTTCTCAAATTTGGTCCATAGACACCCTCACTAAATGGCTGCCTCTCATTTCTGCCCTTGCCTAGCCTGCCCTGGGACTGTCCTGTGCGAGGCAGCCTTGCACAGGGCGGATGTTAGGTCTGGACTCCCAGGTAAGGCAGACCCGTCATCTTCATCCGCTCACCTCACACATGAACACATGACTTTGTGGAGTAAATTTACTGGTGAAGCATAATGCACTGTTTCTTTTGGGATTTTTTCAGCAAAAATTATTAATTTGAACTTTAAGAGGAAGATGTAGGATCTTTATTATAGATGCCACCAGCCAGCCTGTCTTGTGAACCCCCTCTTCACAGAATTCTGAAGTTGTTTTTGTCATTTTGGTGGATGTAATTAATTATACCAAACAATCATTAGGGTAATTATTCATTTATGTAAAAAGAGACTGTAGTATTATGATCACTATTCTAGGTATTGGTGAGGGAGGGGGAAGGGCTTTGGGGTTGAGCTGGCTGGCAGCAACCTTAGGTGATGAGCATCAGTTCTGCAGGTTCTGTAGGAGTGTGTCCAGACTTAAAGTTTGAGTCAGAGAGTCGATGTCATGTAATGTCATTGTTATTAGTATTTTATGGGCCTAGATTATTATTTTCACTTTGATGGGAAGGGTTAGCATCATCATATAAGTGATAATCATCAGTTAAAAAGTTTCTGAAGCACTATATCTAAACTTTTCAAGTGTTGGTTGTTGTGCACTATTGCTCATAATACTATTTCAGCAAAAATTATTGCCTAGACTGATCGTATATACATCAGATTTGAAGATTTTGAAATTGTGTCTAAACTTTCAAGTGTGGGTTGGAGAGTCAAGGATGCGAGTCCACCTCAGCGGACAATGAGTGTTCCCGGCTCCCCCAGCAGGCAACTTCCCCCAGCGGCAGCCAGCCCAGCGAGGTGGTGGTAGCAACACAGTGCCCTGCTCCCCACTGCCATTCCTTGTAACTTTTTCATCATTCTTGTCACTGTGATATCATATCAGTGGTCTTTGTGGCACCATGATCTTATCCTCAGTCCTGGCAGTGGCCCCGGTGGCTAACTGTGGTCTGTGTGGTATGACAGTATGGCATCATTGATATGGCTTTGGAACACCAGTGTGGCAATGCTTGGCCAGATGTTGTTACCTGTCAATTTAAATTGCTGTTTCATTCGTAGTGGCTGTCTACAGTTAGTTGCTTTGAACTATGACATGTTCAAGTGTACCTGTTGACAGCTGCAGGATGAATTCCATTACTTACCACCAGAGGCAGGTGTTGGCACAGCAGCCTGCTTACTGTCATCCTCAGCACACGCTGACTGTGCAGAGGATACTAAATGGCCACAGAATTGCCAGCATCTTATATAAAAATTCAGATGCAACATTCGTTATATAGTCCCTCATTTGGTAACCAAACAGAAATCCTGCAGTCAAGGTCTGCAAAACATATTAATTGGATTTGAAAAGCCAATTTCAGATGTACAATACATAAAGGTTACAAGGTGATGGCAGGCTTTTGATTATTTTGCTGCTGCTGTTTGTATTATTAAAAATTTCCCTAACAGAACCCATGAGAATACTGGCAAGAGAGCAGGTCCAGAAATCTGTAGTAACTCACTTTTGTGAACGAGTGGGGTGGGTTTCTTGGAAGCATTTGCTGTTCGTTAAATTGACTTCAGATGATATGAAGCCATTAGTGGAGTTAATGCTTTTGTTACTGTTGGTTTCTACATACCATGGATAGACTCGTTGATTCAGTAGTCTTTGCATTCTAAACTGACTAACATACTAATGCATTAGTGTCTTCATGTTCTAATCATAAACCTCTTGTGCCTGTTGATTTTTTTTTTTCTATCACTCAAGTGGAGTGCATAGTCAAATTAGCTTTATTTTTTATTGTATTTCATAAGTATTGAATTGCTGCAAAGGTCACCTCAACTGAAAATTGGAATTAACTATCCATAGCTGTTACGGACTTTTCAAAGAATACAGTAATATTTTGACGCAAATTTTTACCATTTATAAAGAGATGAGTTTACATGTAATTGGATGAGCACAGTCTAGGGTATTTAGAGGCAGACTAATAGTTTATCAAGGCCTATTGAAGGTTAGCCATTGTGGATGCGGATGCATGTATCAATATTCTCTGAAGTGCATGCAACTTGTTTACCAAGAAATTTATCTTCATAATTTTGTTTAGGTTTTCTTTTCCTTCTTTTATACAAATTCTTGCCTCTGATATGAGACAGAATCCATATCTGTTCGATATTTTTGTTAATCTATGAGCGCCTCCGTGGTCTAGTGGTCAGCGTGCCTGGCTTCTACTCCGCGGGCTCGGGTTCGAATACCGGCCCGGGCAGTCGGCGTGCAGCTCACCCAGCTGTTCATCCTCCCTCTTGGGCTGGTCGATAAATGGGTACCTGGGGAAACCTGGGGAAGGTAAACTGTGGTAACCTGGATGTCACACTGGCCCTGTGTCCCGGGGTAATGGGCTCCCTCCCACCACAGGCTCAAGGGCCAATGTTACGGAGACAAACACCGAGGCCACGCGCTGCTACAGCGTATGCCCCCAACTTTACCTTACTGAGGAGCTAACACTGGTCCTTTGTATCTCCTACTAGGAAGGCTCGGGCCTGGGATCTGTGGCCAGTCAGATTGCTAAGGCGCGGCAGGAAATAAAGAATTCCCTTTCTGTGAGTAGGCCTCTTGAACTTCATTGAATGTACATACACATTTATCTCCAGGCACTGCTGCTTGGCCAGGTAGTTTTGTTGTAATTTGAAAGCACAGATGCACAGGTTGACTTGCTGATTGCAAGTTCAGCTGCCATCCCTTTTGATCCTTGAATGCAGTTGCTTGGTTGCTTCTAAATGCATGTGTAGGAATAAAACAATGAGCTTGATAGGATATTGTGGTTGTGTTTATGTATGAAAAAGTCATATTTTCGTTGGATGTTGGTGCAGTAAAATTTCTATATTGTGGTTGTTTACAAAAACTGATTAAGTTGGGATGTATATAAAATGATCATCTGATTGTCTGGCTGTCATTAGCTTTTCTAAGGGAGAGTTGGGTCTTCCAATGGTTTGCAAATTTCCCTGAGTTGTATCCTGATCTTACCTTTTTTGATTTTCTCAAGTTTTCCTGTTTTATGGAAGCAGATATAAAATCGTAATTCTTCAAACATCAGAACTTCCCGCTCTTGCTGGAGGCTTTATTTCTTTTCTCGACTTACTGCTTATATCCACATACATATCTCGTGAAATTGTGATACTGCTCAAGCTTTATTGGAATGACATCTATTATTTTAAGATGTATATATATTTTTTGTGTGATTTTGTAGCCTTCCACAATTTAAGAGCCACTGCTCATGAGCAGTGGCTCCTTCTCTCCACAATCCTAGGCATAGCTACAGATGCCAACAAACATTAGAATTGAATATTTTGATGCTACTTATTTATTTTTCAGCATCTTGCACATAGCACTGGCATGTAGAGACTGTGGGGAAAACTACACAGGACTAAGTAATTATTGGGAATTTCGCACTAAAACCACTCAGTTGCACTGTTTGATGCTACCATTGCTCGGTACTTATCATCAGAATTTTTCTTTTAGACTTTGCTGCTTAGTGATATGTTTTTGCACAAATGAAGTAAACTCCCCAAATCTTATTTTTTTGGATAATTGTCAATATTTCCCATTCCACTGGAGAATTTCTAATAGGTATATTGCAATCTACTAACTCAGTGTACAAGGATTGACTCTAATTACTTATTCCACTTAGCTACATCTTTTTCTTGAACTTGCATGACAAAATATTTCCATCAAAAATTAATGTTGTGTGTAAATTTGATTAGCAGGGATTTTTTCTTGCACATTTGCTATGCTGAATAGAAGTTGTGACAGGCAAGAGTAATATGTTGCTATGTAGAGTGTAAGCAATTTTATGTTGAAGGCTTTTTATGGTTAAGAAGGTTTGTAAAACAGTCTTTACTTTCAGGCTAGTCATGCTGGTGGCAGCATTGGCAGCCAAGGGTCTGCTGATGTCTTAAACCGTCTCACAAAGCTTGAGTCCCAGAATTCTGTCCTGACCAAAAGTAAGTTGCATGTGTTCAGTGTTTACAATATGACTGTGATAATGTTTACAACAGTGTAGCTATAAAATGTTGCCCTAGACTTTCTTTGTTTGCCATCTCTTGTAGACAGGGTGTAGGGAGCCCAAATAACTTTTCTTTAGTGAGACAATTTTTAGCTAGATCATATGCAGTCTCACACTGCTTGAAACATTTCAGCTGTGTCAGCCTTGGAGAAAACAGTCATCCAGCTCACTAAGAGGTTGGACTCTTTAGACCATGGAGGCAAGACTACAGTTAGTGCTACCACCTCCACCTCAACCCCTGTCCAGAACAACAAGCAAGCAGAGGAAGATGACGACGATGATGAAGTCGACCTCTTTGGCTCTGATGATGATGAGGAGGTTCGTTATACCCGTATAGTGTTTACATTTTACTCGTTTGTAGTGAAGTGGTTAGTGTGCATAGCTTGAGAGTTGGGGTATGCTTGCCAATTGTTACGTGCCACTCTTATATCAGGGAAAATCACCATTGAAAATTGATACGAGTATAAATGATTAATATGAGTAGCAGTTCTTCGACAACACTCAGCTGTCACCATCTTCAACACTAAACATCCTCGGTCTATCCTTAACTCAAAATCTTAACTGGAAACTTCACATCCCATCTCTCACTAAATCAGCTTCCTCGAGGTTGGGCGTTCTGTATTGTTTCCACCAGTTCTTCTCCCCCGCACAGTTGCTATCCATATACAGGGGCATTGTCCGCTCTCTTATGGAGTATGCATCTCACGTGTGGGGGGGCTCCACTCACACAGCTCTCTTGGACAGAGTGGAGTCTAAGGCTCTTCGTCTCATCAGCTCTCCTCCTCTTACTGATAGTCTTCTACCTCTTCATTTCTGCTGCCATGTTGCCTCTCTTTCTATCTTCTATTGATATTTTCATGCTGACTGCTCTTCTGAACTTGCTAACTGCATGTTTCCCCCCCTCCCGCAGCCCCGCTGCATGCGACTTTCTACTCATGCTCATCCCAATACTGTCCAAACCCCTTATGCAAGAGTTAACCAGCATCTTCACTCTTTTACCCCTCATGCTGGTAAACTCTGGAACAATCTTCCTTCTTCTGTATTTCCTCCTGCCTACGACTCTTTCAAGAGAAGGGTATCTGGACACCTCTCCTCCCGAAATTGACCTCTCTTTCGGCCACCTCTTTGGATATATATGGAGGGATATGCAAGAACTGGCAAACATTTTCCATGTCGAAAGGAGGGAATTGAAAGGTTGCATTGCGATTTTCTTAAATTTTATTTCATTTACATGTACAAAATATATAGTTTCAGTGATAATCCTGAAAAGCACTTATACATCATTTATAATGTAGTTTTAGAAGTCGGAATACTAATGTTTCATGGTTCTTGAGATTTCGTACACCATTCCAGTTAGAACTTATCTAGAAACATAACAAACTATTTGAAAATATATCTGAGCCATACAAACAAATAAAAACAAGTATGATCAAACTTCATACTAGTTTCAAATTTCCAGGCTTTTATTTTATTTTTTTTCTTGACAAGTATTAATTGTAATAATGCATAGTGACTACATACTGATTGGCAGAACAGGGATTAGTGTGTGGAGACACTAAATTCATTCCCCCTGATCCATAACAGGAAGATGAAGCAGCAGCCAAGGTGAGGGAGCAGCGCCTCAAAGCATATGCAGAGAAAAAGTCCAAGAAGCCGGGTCCCATTGCCAAATCCTCTGTCCTGCTTGACTGCAAACCTTGGGATGATGAGACTGACATGGGGGTGATGGAGAAAGAGATCAGAAAGATTGAGATGGATGGGCTTATCTGGGGTGCTGGTAAGTGTCCAAGATTTAGCAGCATTTTAGGTAGTTCTTGTTATTTAATTTGGTTATATTGAGGTAGGGGGCTGTTAAAATCAAAATTTAGGTGGCAAGTATTGGCATGCATTACAGTCCACTCACCTTAGCTGGATCCCTGGCTAGGCTCCTAGCCAAATAAGTAAGGACGCTGCTGTTGGCAATGTCGGGCGTAAGGTCGCGAGCCGAGGTTTAGAAAATATTTATTACTTTATTACTCGACTTAGCTCATCGGTTATACAAGATGTGCAATTTTTGTTGGCTGGTATCATTGGAGTAAGTAGTGATTGTACAACTATGTCAATTTTCAAAATTTAATAGGGTAAAACAAAATAATTATGGTGAGTAGAAGTCCTAGAATAACATCTAGTGTTTGCACTACTTTTTACTTTTCGATATTTTTAACAATTATGGAATATTTTTTTCATAAAATATCTCCTTGTTCATAAAATCCTCCTGAATGTGATGGATACCATTTCTAAAAAGTGGTATAAACATGTTATTCTCCAACTTAAATTTAACACCATAATAATTTTTCTCCCCATATTGAGTTGTGAAAATGTTCGTTGTAAAGTTGATTACTACTTGATCCACTGATGTCGTCAAAAATTGTATATCTTGTGTAACAGATGAACAAAGGAAAGTAATATTTCCTGAGCCTGGGTAAATGCATCAGTGACGAAGACATCAGACCACAACCAATCAACATCCTTACTTATATTCAGCTAGGGATCCAGACACAGCTGGAAGGGATTCAGGTTTGAAATCTACTCCTGTACTGCATATAATGTCATGCATTTACAATGAAAAAAATTACAATCCCTATCTCCATTTATATTAGAGAAGCATCAGAGATCATGCATCTATAACTCTTTCAGCTAAGTTGGTCCCACTAGCATATGGAATTCAGAAGCTCTCCATCCTGTGCACAGTTGAAGATGAGAAAGTCTCTATAGATGACCTCTCAGAGAAGATCCAAGAGATTGAAGACTACGTAAGTAATCTTGGTGCAAAAGCTTGTAGTATTGTGCTATCTCATTTTGGTTCTTCTTGCAAATAAATTTACAAATTAATCAACTGTGCTTTGCATACACTAGGACATTCAAACAAGCATGTTAAGAGAACTATGGTGCACTGTCTTGGCTTTAATTAAATGTATTTTGCACTCAAAATGATTCCTCAGCATTTCACAAAATTGCAGTAATCAGAGGAGTGTCTGAGTGCAAATGTAACTGCTCACATCTGTTAGTAAGCACCCTGGCACTATTCTTGTTTCCTATAACAGTGTGAATTGCAAAAGAAATGCAAAGTGCAACATTACTTAGTGGTCTGTCCAATCTTTACAAACCCACACCACCTTGTGTGTGGGGGTTCTACTAGTCAAGTAAGGCATATGGCATATTTTTCTAATATGGAGAAAAAAAAAATCCCAATAATCTCTCCATGACTCCTAACCCAGGCCCAAGCTGCTGGGCAGACACTGTGCCAGCAACTTTTGGAAAAAATTCCATGGACTGAACTTTTATGAATTTTGTGGTACAGGGGATAATTATGTAGTTTGAATAACTGCAGATCTACATGTATTCAAACATTATTTCACACAGCTTACTCAGCCAAGCCAGCCATATAAAATGCTGGGAAGGGACCATGACTCTAGATAAATAGAGATTGGACAGACATCAGTTTGGTCCAGGCCAAGAAGGAGTAATCTAGCTCTTGAAACTTACGTATAAAACATTAATGCTATGTTTATATGTACATATATTTCTAATGTCTATTTTACTATTTCAGGTCCAGAGTGTTGATATTGCTGCATTCAACAAGGTCTAAGTTATGCATTCCAGTGCTAAGATAAATTAATTAAATTTCTGTACCTATACTGATCTTTTTATCTAACCCTACCTCATACTGAGTGTTACTCAGCTCATAACTACAAGGAGTATACTCAGACTCCAGTACCCAAAACTACTTGGTCAATGCCAAACTGTATATGGGACTCTGAGCAGTGATGGGCCCTCAGGTATATATAAAAGTGATGAGCTCTCCAGGAAACAAATTCCTAAGCATGCAGGGCGAGCCCTCAGTAGTGTTTATAGTTCGTAAAAATACAACAGTAAGTGTATCAGTTTGCACATACCATTACAACTAATGCTCATAGTACAGCCCATATGCTTTGTTGAATACCAAGCCCGTAGCCGAGTAGGTAAAGACGCTGCTGTTGTCCGGCGGAGTGTCTTGACATCACCGCCCAAAACACGTGGGTTCAGAAAACCATGTTTCTTAAATAGATTGCCTGTTGCACAAGATAAGCAAATTTTATTTACATCATTGGACTGAGCAATGATTGCACAACCAAAACTACAGGGTAAAGTGAAGTAACTGTGGTGCGTGTGTCAGAATATTACAAGTGCATTATTATTATTATTATTTTGATCCATGAAAGGGCATCAAACATGAGACATCTTGTCTGGCAACAGCAGCATCATTACCTACCTGGCTGAGGATTCAGCAACTGCTGAGGGGACAGGAAATTTATAATTTTTAAAATGAGCTCTTGTCAAAACTATTTTGACCACAGTGTAGTTCAATTTTATATCTTCAGTTTTCTGGAATTTGAGTTCTATTTAGTACTATGTACATAGAATGGTGTGTACGAATTAGCAAATATAATATAAATGGGAAACAAAGAGTAATACAAACCATGTTATCACACTCAGATGTTTCCATTACTGCCAGACTCCGTCCCAAAAAATGCGCACTCTGCAGCAAGACCCTGAAAACCTTAAATATATCAGGTCACAACGAAGAGTTGGAAAAAAAAAAAAATAATAATAATAAATAAATAAATAAATAATAATAATAATAATATTGGGGAATAGATAACAATAATAAGTTAACTGAGTGACGTCCCACAGCAAATTTATGATTGGCAACACGCTGACCACTTAAATCTACATATATTGAGAGAAAATGTAAACCTGACAAATGCAAGAGTTGAGACTTGTACATCATATAGGCCGACCACATATAATAACGGAGCATAGGATGAATACACATAAAATTATAGGGTGGAGGTTATAAGTTGAGGAGAGTACCAGATAGTAGATATCAGCACATTGGGTGGAACATTAACACTGGGAGTGGCCAGCCAGACACTTGCTGCAAGCCTAATGAAGACCCTGACATGATCCGTTTGTTTTATTTAACACCAGAGACCAATTAAAAATGATCTCTAAAGGAAAACTCTTGCTATCCACACCAAACCTTGGAAGGGGACCAGAAAGGTTCCCAGGTCAGACTCCACTTCAGGCATTAACCCAAAGAAGTGTCACAATAAGATTTTCTTTCTTTTCATTACTTCTGCAACATCTGCAATCTTCATTCAAATTTCCATTCTGTGGAACATCTCTAAACCTCAATTTCTTTTCCTTACCAAAACATGTTTCAAAGGCTACTAAAATAATCTGTTCTGTTGCCTTTTACTGTATCATAAATTTCACTTCAATGGGGACAAATGTAAGCTATAGTTTTCCTTCATGCCCATGAGCTCGATTCTTCAGAATTTCCCACCGTCTGGTTAAGCTTTAGTGTCATTCTAAGATGACACATCTGGTATTTCTCAATTCTACTATCAAAAATTCTTTAATTATTTAAATTTCAATGTTCACCACCACCTTTGGCTCTCATCCTCCTTCACTAACCAGAGCAATAAACAAATCTACACAGCCTGAGCTGCTGGTTCAGCACTCTTCACACTTCTCTTAACTGCCTTGGATGAGCCCAACACTAGGACACTTCCTAATCTCTAACTCTTCAGCTCATTCTTTTAAACTATATTCTATTAGGCTCCTCTGATCACAACCATACTTCATTATCTTTTATGTATGATACAGTAAAGAACAAATTTTTATAGGGAAAATATTCTTAATCTTCCAAAACTCAAATAAGGTTTTCTTTAGTTTCCCCTCGGACTAACTTTTCATCGTGAACTCAACTATTCTCTCTACTGTCATGTCCTCTGATTATAAAATATTGGTCTGCATTCGTTTTCTTCTTATTCATCTTCAGGAATTGATTCTCTCTCTCTGACGTTCCAGAGCCATTGTTTTCTCTAGGTTAGGTTAGGTAAGTTTCCATAATACTAATATAAATTCAACCTCGATTTTTCTCTTTAGTTCCTCCTCGGACTAACTTTTAATCGTGAACTCGACTATTTTCTGCAGAGCAGAGGCGAATCGGTTGATTTCACTCCCATTTTAATAACACATTTCCAACATTCTTAAGGTGTTCTGTAAGCACCTATAACATACCTGTTAGGTGCAGTTTGGAGCTGGAGTGGCCATAGCTGATAATAAAACAATGGACACAACACTGGTACTGTTGTCTGCTGTACTCTGCTTCAGCCTGATGACGTCACGAGCTAATGGTGGCTTCTCCCCGTAAGATGAGAAGAATTTGAGATCTCTCTCCAATATCCAGTCAACTAGCGATTTATAGGACATAATATGTGCACTACGTTATCATTGGTATGTGGCCAATGCATTTCTAGGCTCTTCCCAGAACCAGAAACATGTCCATTATCGCCCCATCTCACTAACATCGATTCCAAGTAAAATTTACAAACACATAATACACAAACACATAATGAATCACCTTGACACAAACAACATCCTTCTTGACTCACAACATGGCTTTTGACCTAAACGCTCATGCGAATCGCAACTCATTACTACATTTTACGACATTACAAGGCTACTTGACCGACGTGACATCAAACAAGTTGACGCTATTATTCTAGATTTTGCCAAAGCCTTCGACAAAATCCCGCACAAAAGACTGACATTAAAAATGAAATACTATGGTATTTCAGGACCTATTCTACACTGGATCACTGTATTTCTTACTAACCGGACTCAACGTGTTGTTCTTGACGGATCTTCATCTGACACTGTCCCTGTTTCTTCAGGTGTCCCACAAGGCACTGTTCTAGGCCCCCTTCTTTTCCTCCTGTACATTAACAATGCTGTTTAGAGCAGTAAAGACTACTGACGACTGCAAACTGCTGCAAAAAGACTGGGACACCCTCCAGCGGTGGGAGAGCACCTGGCAGATGCATTTCCACCCTGACAAGTGTAAACTATTAAGATTCACCAGAGCTCACAACTCCATCCATCACACTTACACTCTCCATAATTTAGAACTTGAATCAGTTCACACACACAAGTATCTTGGTGTCCACCTTTCCACTAACCTAAAGGTCAACACTCACATAGATCACATCAGTGCCACAGCCAACCGAACTCGGGGGTTCCTGAGGAAGAATTTACATAACTGCACACTTGACATAAAACACAGCTTATAACACACTTGTGAGACCAACACTTGAATACTGCTCCACGGTGTGGGATCCTCACACACAGAAACATTAATAGAACAAATCAACACCAAGGCGGCAAGGGATTAAGATTTGTTTTAGTACCGTGCCAGTATTTCATTACCTACCTTATAAAATATCACTAGCTCTTCATATATCTTTTCTACAAACGTTCAATAATCATGGAAACGCTTTCAAAATCCAATTCAAGGACTATTTATTGTTGAAAATGGAGGATAATATTCATGAAAGCGTGCCCTCCTCTGGTGGCGGCTGCGGTGACGGTGCAGCCGGTGTTGTGAGAATTACCTCCTCGTAGAAATAAGTCGCATATACATGGGGTGCTGGGGGGTCCATGGGGGGGGGGGTGCAGCCCCCCTCGTTAGAAGGGGTGTTGGGGGGGGGCGAAGCCCCTCCGTTAGCAGGTCATAAAGTTCAGTTGGAGTAGTTTAAATATGCTCCCTCACCCTAAACACTCTGCAAGCTATTTTGCGGCTGCGGCGGCTGCACCGTCGCCACGGCTGCTGCCAAAGGAGGCTACGCTTTCGTGGATATTATTCCCTATTTTCAACAATAAATAATCCTTGAATTGGATTTTGAAAGCATTTCCATGATTGTTGAACGTTTGTAGAAAAGATATATGAAGAGCTAGTGATGTTTCATAAGGTAGGTAATGAAATACTGGCACGGTACTAAAACGAATCTTTACCCATACATACCGTACACAACGCAAACAGTCAACATACTCGTAATAACACACACATCCATAAATACCAAACATATCACACTAACACTGACGCATACAAGCACTCGTACTTTCCACGCACCATACGTGACTGGAACCGCCTCCCTCAACAGATTTAGACTGCGGTACAGTAGGTGGGCCCCAAGGCTTCAGCCTAGTCAGCCTTAAGGATAATACGGCACTGACAATAGATTCATTCAGAAAACAAATACACTCACTTGTCACCACAACACACCAACACTAACAATTAAACTTGATTCACTTCCCTCCCCTGCACACCCGGCTCCTCCGTCCGTCCCCCCAACAGCCAACACAAATATGCGTGTTATGCGCCTGAATGGTGCCCATCATGTATCCAGATCCAGACACGCCCTCACCTGCACCGCCGCCAGCTGCTCCACGCCGCCCACCTCAACGCGGCGCTGCCCCTCACCGGCCTCCCCTGGCGGGTGTGCGCGGCGCCCCGGCCTCACGCCCTCGCCTTCTGCACGGGGCGGCGCCGCAGTGCCTCCAGGACGCAGGCACACGGGGACACACTGGCGGCCGCACGGAAGAGCACACGAAGCAGCAGCCGGAACAACCCGCCCCGCCTGGCGTCTCCCGCCGCCATGACGGCCGCCGGTCAGTTGAGTTGTTCCCACTCTCCGGCATTACAACGGGACTTATTTCAACATTCATTGATACTTTATTCCACAGAGATTCAGAGGTTCCTATGGACAGTCCTCTCCATCATGATGCAATATCAATATTAAACTACCACAATAAGAATCAGAAGGCCACCAGTGACAGTCCCAGCAACTTCCATGAGAGGCTCTACAAACAGGCGTAACGAGATTTAATTCGAAACGTATGAAGTACGTCAATTACTTACCCTTGTAGTAATACATGGATACACTTTATTCTTCCCCCCCAGCGGCCAAAAACACATGACCAACGCAATAACAGGCGATCAAACTACGTAAAACTTTATTAAGAATACATGACACGATAAAATCTTGCCTATATAATGAAGTAAAGCCCCGTGTAATGAAGCCCCGTGAAGCAGAGGAGCATGGCGGCGGCAGCGGCGGTGGATTCAAAGGATGACTTGCTTCCTCGGGTGCGCCACGCCCTTAGTACGTGCCCATAAGATACTCGACAGTGGCGCCCTTGGGAAAGAGAGGGAAGATAGTTAAGATCATGGTAGACTTAGGCATGCAAGAGATGGAAGCTTAGTCTGACTTGCTGCCCAGAATCTCACATTTATGCAACATTCTTGTTATATCTAAGAACAAAATGGGTCTCAAGTTGTTTCTCTACATATTAATCATGCCTTTTTAACCTTCAGCCATTAATAAAGGAGATGGCGGATGATTATAAATGTATGGTAATGAGATTATGTGGTGAGGTAACTTTGGGGTAACTTGTACTTCAGACAGAATGTATAAATAAATTCTGGGCAATATGACAGATTAATTTCTATCATGCGTGCCAATTAGTCTTTACTGGTATAGACTGATGCTTCATAGATTATTCTAGTACTTCATGCTGACAGACTCAATTCCAAAAAGCAATATCCTTCTTAATTATTAACCCAGTAACTCACACATGATGGGTCACTATAGGGCTGAATGTTGGTACAGGTGACATAAAAGCACTATTTATTATTTAAAAAAGTAATGACTCTTTGGTATTTTCAGATAATATAATTCTAATAAGGCAATGCAGTAAGAATGTCAAGAAAGAATGTTAGCTGAAATTGATCCTCCCCTTTGGCCTCTCATTCTTTACTCTTTCACTGGAGCAGCACTAGGCCAGCTTTTGTTTTTCCTTTTGTTATGCCCTTTAGCTGTTTCCATTGATGTAAAAAAAGTGAATACAAGAATAGGCTACACTTCCTCCAGGCTGGCTCCCATACTACCCTTCTGTCCTCCATACTTACAGGGAAGGAGTAGAGGAAGAGGAAGAGGAAGAGGAACAGGATGATGAGCACCACCAGCGTGATGCAATACCACTTGTAGTTTTTCCACAAGATGTGTCTGAAGGACTTCCAAGGAGATGACAGCCACAGGAAGGAGGTCGCTGGACGGCTGGAAGGAGGAAGGAAGACATATTTTTTCACATTTATAGCTAGGTTGGTATTCTCAGACACTCCTGACTCTCACATCAACAATATCCAAAAGCCGAAAAAGGAACTAATCGTACTCTCATGAGTTTTTTCAGGTGAAACTCATGGTGCAGACTGCAGAGGCTGTGTCAAAACTACCACCAGTCATAAAGCTACCCATGAAAATGTTCACAACTCCTATGAAAGCCTTGTCAATTGTGTGTGCCTGGGTGCAGAAATGTTTAGGATTATGGCCCTAATAGTCCTGAATATTGCAAGATCAAAATATAACAGCAAAATTCACAAGTAGAACGAGCTACAAAATACTCAACCTAAAGTAATCTATAATCTAATATCATGAGCAGGTTTCAAAATAGTAACACAAAACCACAGAGAGGTATGAGAAACACTTGATGAGAACCCAAGCTAAACATCATTCTCACCTTCACCAGCCTGCATCATTCCACTGCATAATTTGTAGTTATTCACATATCTCTTACAACTATGAGTTTGACCATGAAGGCTTTAAGTTGTGAGGTACCCTTTGACTCTGTGGTATAGTGTACAAGTGTCTCGGGGGCCCCGGTTTGACTCCAGGGTGGATTGCAGGGAGAAACATTTAGCCTAAGTAGATCAATTGTGCATTTAAAGTGGTGAACATACCCTGGACATGCTGACACGGAGAATACAGCAGGACTTACTTTGGCTCCGGTAGTTTGGGGTTCATGTTTGGCTCATCTCGTCCCAGTCCAGCTGGCCTCTGCTTGCTATCCTCCTCGCTCACCACCTCAAGCTCCATCTCAATCTTGCCCTGAGAAAGGATATCAAGACATTACAGACATTCTCTATTACCTACTGTTGGTATTTTAAGACTAAATTCAAACTTGATTTTAGCTTACTTACAGCAATGGTGGTGACACCATCCTCCACGGTGGTGAAAGGGAAGTAGCCGTACACTCGCTTGGCCTCGAACAGGTTGACGGAGGTGGAGTGGTCGTCCAGGAAGCTGATGGCCACACTGTTGGATGTGCCGTTGCCCATCATCTGAGGCACCTGAGCAGGGCCAACCCCTTTGGTGGATTTGGCGGGCTTGGGCAGATGGCACAGGTCAAGGGTCATCTCACCTGTGGGTAGATATTCGTATATACATAGATTTATTGACCATAAAATAACCTGCATATTATCACCTTCAGAACCATGACTGGAGAACTTTTCAATCTTATTAAACCAAACCAACTGGCAATTATAGATAACTCAGACTAAATAAAATAATCTGACTATCATAGACAAAGAACCAGAGGACTTCTAAGTGTTACTGTAGCTTAGTGACTAATATAAATACACCAGTGACTAATAACTCTGACTAAAGCATAACAAGTACCTTCAGTCTTTCAATATTTTCACTGATAAACTTTGGAACAACCTTCCCTTTATTATATTACTTTAGTAAGGTTTTTTCATTCAAGAGGAGAGTATCAAGAGTATCAAAAAACTTCTGGAACTAAATTTAAAAATACTTTTGTGACATTCTTTTGCACTTTTCTTAACATTTTGCTATGAGCTGTTGAGGTGTCTCCTATACTGTAAAGAAGAAAAAATAATTGGTGTTGGGTCTTACTCAAATAGTCATCTCTGAGGATAAGATCATTGTCCCAGAGCTGTAGGGTGAGCTGCGGGGGACGCCGCTGCTGGGTGGACGACAGGCTCCATGGGTGCTCCTTGTACTCCACCAGCATCACCTGCTCCGCCTCCAGCATCTCCAGCGGAAAGACAAAGCGCCAGTTGAAGTTGGCCTCCCCATCCATGCACCTGAGGGAGGGAGGCAAGGGTGCAGGGGAAGGCAGTAGCTTTGAGGATTAAGACAACAATGTGATCAAACTAATAGACTATGAATAGGCCTTCAATGTCTCCAGTAGGTCTATAGACAAAATAGTGGCAATAGTAAAAGCAGTGGTGATAGTTGTGATTGTAGTAGTAGTGGTGGCAGTAGTTGTTGTAGTAGTAGTAGAGGGTAAGCATCTATGGATATATATACTTAGTAATGGAATCAAAACTGTAAATTTCCATGTCTTGAATATTTATAGACCACTTCTGTCTAAAATAACATGCAGCCTCTACAAGTACCTGTAGTGGGTGTCAGTCTTCTGGACGTTGTTGGTGCCCTGCAGCCAGCCCTTCACATACACGTCACTCATCTTCTCACCACCCACGACAGACATCTCCTGCAGGGGCGCCTCAAACACGTTGAAGACCACCACTCGGAGCATATACCTGAGGAAGATATGCTAGACTCAGTACATGATTCTGGTTACCACTGAGCAGGGTCACCATCATGATTTTCATATGGAAGTCAAACACCATCCAGGAGGGGAATCAAATAAGTTTAAGGCCTGTATTCTCAGATGCTTTCAGCTCTCACAACAACTATTTCCAAAGGCCATGAAGGAGATTAGTCAGGCTCTCATGAGTTTTATTCCTAATCATGGTGCAGAAGTCTTGTCAAACTATCACTAAGCTCATAAAACTACCCATGGAAATACTGACAACCTCCACAAAAGCCTTATCAAAGGTGGATGTGTAGAATGTTTGAGATTACGAGCCTAAGTACCTTGGAACTTTTATTATAAGAACTAATGGGTCCTCAGAAGCCAAATTCATTGGATAATAAATATATGAAATGTGTTGAGGCTTACTTGTGGGGCTGGCGAGGCGTGATGTCAACAGGGGGCGGGAGACTCTGGGAAGGTGCTGAGGAAGGGAAGATGTCCACCCAGAGCCTGAGCTGGCCCTGGGGAATGCCGGGGTGGCCGGGGTGCATGAGGGACCGGTTCTCCACGTGCTCCGGGACGAGTGGCACTGCCTTGTGCAGCACGTGGAGGGCCAAACGCTCCCTCGGGTTCCCCACAGTGGGCGGCAAGACAACATCAGGGTGTTCTGAAAGGGCGGGGGGGTAATAGTAGTAAGGAATGAAGAGCATATGTTGTCATTTTGTTACACAGGATTCTATAATGGGTGATAATGAGATTTATGTTTAGGAGCCAAACTTGATTCTTTTCAGTGTTTTCTTTGTGCTATTGAAACGCCAGGATTTTTCTCTTCACTAAATTCCAACACGACCTCTGCGTGTAACGAAACACACGAGAGATTAATCCAGACAAGGAAAGGTTTTGCCGGCGCCAGGGAACGAACCCTCGACCAGCGAGATGAAAGAGCCACTCCTTAACCAGTCAGCTAAAGAGGTATCCCCCTCGCAGAGTGAGTTATGGGAGACTCGCCCATCAGGCAAGTCAGCTACACTACACAGCTCCCTATTCCTATATAGATTAACTTTTGTGTGTTGAGATTTTCCATTTTCTATGAACTCTTCGGAGAGCATGGGCCATCACTCTACTTGTTACACCTACGGGGAGACACAACAGAATCACAGGAGAAGATGCCACTGCCTTGCCACCAGAGAAACGCCAGGATTTTCTCTTTTCTACACTCCCACACGACCACAGTGTGTAACGAAACACACGAAAAATTAATCCAGACAAGGAAAGGTTTTGCCGGCGCTGGAGATCGAACCCGTGACCAGCGCAATGGGAGAGCCACTCCTTAACCAGTCATGAGTTATGGGAGGCTCACCCATCAGGCAAGTAGCTGCACAACACTATTAAAAAGAAAAATCTCATCTGCAGTGTTACACAACTCTGACTTGCCACTTAATTTTATTGCTACATAGAATTTCAAGCAAGCAAACATAACATATCAACAACTGGATGAATGACACTTGTATAAAGTTTATTCCAAAGTAATTTTACTCTGGCGTGGATATATATTTCTCTACTCTTCAATGTTTTTGTTGACTAATTGCACTGCAGCAATGAAATAGACAGAAACACCCCAAGTTGTATCCTTAGGCAAAGTGAAAGATACTAGTCATGTGGCTGCCCAGAGTGTCACCCACCAAACTCTGTGAGGGTGTAGGTGGTGCCCCCGAGAGTGAGGCTAAAGGGCTGCTGCTGCCACAAGGGCCCCTCAAGGTTCCTCTCCCGAGCCACCTTGGCCAGGATCTCTGAGGGAAGCTGAACGTCCCGCCACATGTTGCTGCCACTCCTGTGTGGGCACAATGGATGATACAGTCACTAAAAACTGCTAGACTTTTTTGATGAGTTGGGTTTGTAGGGGAGATGTATATAACTGACCTATCTTAATCTTATGGGGAAGCTAAGAATTCGGCCATATGCTAATGCCAGTTCTATGTGAGCAAAATAAATATTCTAGTCACTTAAAACTACAAACTAAAACTACTATAGGGTATTTTGATAAATTTCTATGCACCATTTTAATCAATATTCTACCGTTTCTAATCAAAGCATAAAGAAACAGAAATCCGACAGTACACTTTGCCCATCACTCACACATGGTACTGTCGAGCAAGGCCCACAGTGCAGCGGTGGCGGGTCAGGTAGCGGTTCTCCAGGTCAATGACAGTCTCACCTATCAGGTCATCAGAAGTGATGAGGTCGCGGTCCCACACCTGAACTGTGAGATCCTTGTGCAGCGGCAGTGTTCCCGTCACCTCAAAGACGCTGGTAATGGGAGACAGGAAGACTTCTATAAAGATGCATGTAGAAAGGTTTGTTGTACTCACATAGGCATTCCAATACAAACAGTCACACTGCAGTTTCACCCAGTTAGTTTATCTTGTTTTCAGCAGGGTAGAAAAGTGTCGAGGCTCCTTCCTACTTACACAATATTTCCTAACATAAATTTTCAGCTCTATAAAGACAACAACACAAATCACAAGACTGAGGTGACTGTGTCTCAGACAGAACATGAAAATGAAAAAATGCAAGCAGTTACTCTTTCTAAGCTTTCTTTCTGCTTGCCTTTGTATTGAGAATGAGTAGAATGTATTTTATTGTATTTCTTACCCTTGGAATGTATCCTTAACTGTATAAAAAATAATATAGTTAAAAATAGACAAAACCTACTGTCCAAAGATGGGATTGAGAGTGTTGGGTCGGTAGTCATCCTTGGAGGACTTGGTGGTCTTGCCGAGCTTGACCACAACGTAAGGGTCTGAGGAGCAGCCAGCGTCCTTGGGGGCGAGGTCTTGGCCCATCACCACGTACACTCGGGCCACCACCTCCTGTAGGTCTGAGGGGGGGTAGCCGGCCAGGATCAAGGGGGGCTCATCAGGTTCCTCTGAAGACAGTGGGTACATGCGGAATGTTCCCTGAGGGGTGGAAGGTTGTGTCAGGTGGATGACAGACTGGGATGTTGTGGCTGGATGACTCATGTTTACATAGGATAGGTCTGCCATTTTGTGTCCACCTTTCTAATTAATGCCCAAATTAGAAAAAATGCTCTGGAAAACTGAATTCAGGTTTAGAATTGAAATATTATTGATTAAGTTAAATTATCTCATCATCTCACTAGCTTTAGTCTTGCATTTATTGTTAAAACCAAGTAAGACTAACAAGTTTAACACTGACTATTTATCTATTTATTTATTGCTCTGTTCAATTTTCCAGAGTATTTTCATTCCGGCATCAGTACTAATTTGAATGAGTGTACAAACTGGCAAAAATATCCTATAATGTACTATAGGTTCCTTGTGTATATCCTCACCTTGAACTCTCCCGCCAGCTGAGCGTTGTCACCACGGCCTCGATACAAGGGGATGATGTCCACCATATCCTTGAACCCTGAAAACCTTGCCTCATCCTCCAGTGTGCCCGGCAGCACCTCCAGCCTCTCATACCTGCCGGGGTGTTGAGTGTCAGAGAGGGACTGCTGAGTGTCTTGAGTGGCTTTGTGTTCATTAATATTAAAAAAATCTAAAATTAGGCAGTATTTCCATAGCTTATAAACAAGAAATGTGTATTATTATCTAAAAAGAAAAGGAGGTGAGAAGAGCTGTGATCTAAACTTTGTGCCAAATTTAGCATCAGATACTTCAGTCATGGATGATGAGGAGATTTGGGAACAGAGGCAAAGCTACTGGGAAGCCTGCGTGGATAGGGCCCCCATAATAAGTTGAGCCCCCTGTGAGGACCCAAAATGAAACTCAGAGACAATAAAAATGACACAGAAAATAAGACAATGTAATCTAATTTGGCTCACTGCCCCCAGGGATAATTTGATTCTCCCGTGCAGAACTCTATAACTATGCCACCATTTTAGAAGATTGATACATTTCTTCTGAACTTGAGTAAAATGATATGTTTAATTAAGTGTAGCATTACAAAAGAGTGCCCACCCTTTGACGAGGTAGGATCCAGCTCTCTCTAGCTGGCCACAGGATGCATAGTACTTGGCCCACCAGTCTATGTCCACATCCACTGTGCCTGGCTGAGGGAAGGAGGCACAGACGCTTTTAATAATGTCCTCAGCTCACACAAGAGATCAAGTGACTACCAAATGGAAGTCAACTCAGATGCCACATGATTTTTTATGAAATCTTTGAGTGGATTTTTTCTCACAAAATTCTAAAAGTTCACAAAGTTCTAAAAATTTTCATGATAATTAAATGGAATCTTTTTACATATAGCAAAGATTTTTATTTAGGTAAATTCTAAGTTTGTTCATAATAATGAAATGCTTCTTTTTATTTATATACAACAAAGGTTTTCTGTTCTATAGATTTATCATGGTACTTACCCAATTGGTGAGCTGCACTGCAGTAAAAAACAGTATAAAAAGATGAGAAATAGAAGTAGTGTAGGTGTGACAAGGGACAGGCATATACCTTTTGGGAGGAAATGTTCCACATGGAAAAATAAAATATGTCTTGGTCAGTCAGAAGACAGGAAGGAGAATACCTCAGGGAAGAAGTAGAAGGGATATTGAATCTTGGATATAATGTAATCAGTATTCTGGAGTGCAAAATATTATGAAAGATTACAAAATGATTGACTAATGGATTTTCACTATACTGGAATTCCTGAGGTAAATCTGAAGATTTAGTTGATACAATTAATTAGTCATACTAATTAATTAATTAATTAGTCATACTAATTAATTAATTAATTAGTCCACCCTGGAGTGGACCACTGAAAAAGTCTGTGTCAAAGTAAAAGAAGTACCAGGTACTAAAAAGGATGGCCAAGAGTGTAGCACAGGAGTCCAGGATACTAACATGCAGTACACATGTTAGGAGGCTGTGAGGGTTAAGAAGCTTGGGAACTAACCTCCCGTAAGGCCTGGGTGTGACTGGGGATGGGTCGGTGGTGGGGCTCCTGGAGAAAATGTTTTGATAAATGAATATAAAGTAAAACGGAAGGGCAAAACCTCATATTAAAGAACTTCGTCTTTCTTGTGCAGCTTAATCGATAGGTTAGGCTTCCAGCAGTGCTTTTTCTTGTGTTTCTGTCTGAATTAATCATGTTTATGTTTACTTTTAAAAAGCTGAAACACATGACTATTTCAATAGATTTTTGTTCTCAGGTCCTTCCAATATGCCACCTCACTCCAGGCATTACAATGTAACTGTTTTATTAGAATATCAATATTTTCTTCAAGTATTCTACATTCATTGCCTCTTATGGGTAGCAACATTTGTTCAAACAAGAAGTAAATCTTAATAAGAAATAACATTGATAAAAAATAAAATAGCTTAAATAATTATTAAGAGCTAGCGTAAGTAATATGCTGCTATAAGGTACAAACTAAAAATTTAAGCAAACATCAAATTTTGTCTGATAGTAATTTGACATATCCCACAAAATCATACCAAATGACTACAACACTAAAGACATTAAACAATATAGCACCATACCACAAAAAGGACTTTCAATTAATTTAGATAATTTGAGAAAAATCTGTTTCAGCTTTCAGGGAGCAGAGGACCGAGGCATTTAAATTTTTCAGCAATGTTTGCAGCCCACTTCAATCACCAAATCACTTCCAAGCTGTGAAGCAGACTCAGGGTCAGCAAAACTGAACTAAACACAACATCAAAACTGGTTAACCAGTAGCACCCAAAATCATTCTGCGACACAGAGCTGGCCAGACTTCTGCTGTGACAAAGAAGAGCATGCATGCCCTTCAACATAATATAAAGCAACATTTACTAAATAAACAAATCAAGTGACACTATTTGCACATAAACTATATGAGAACCTTGGTCAGGTTTGCCCAATTGTATGCACCATTCCAACAGCCCTCTTTCCTTTTTTTTCTGCTACCCAGTTGTCAGGCCTGTGCCTTTGAGGGCTGGAGCTCATTGAGTCAATAAGGGTACATTAATATTTCTTTATTTGTGAATCTGTTCAATAAAGTAATTAAGTATTTAAGAGAGATTATTTTTTTCAAATTTATGCTGTCACTCATGACTGGTTCAAACATCCACAAAGTCAAATGTGCCTTTACTGCAGCATCATTTATTTATCTCTAGCTGCTTATCATGCTTTTATGATGAAGGCAACTGCTTTGTTACTCTTTTTGGTAATTGTTATTCAGTTATAATGTTATATCGAATCCATTTTCCCCTGTACATACAGGGAAACAAATGATGAGAGGATGTATTAAAGTAACCTAAAGGAGGAATCGCAATGATGGTGCTTCCAGCTGATGGCATATTCTGGGCAGGGATCCACAAACATGCTCACTAACTACGAACTAACATAACTACACACTATTGATATAACGACCGACGTTAACTTCAGATCCACAAAGCAACCCTTATGTTGTAGTTAGAGGCAGCTTGGCTGCTGATTGGTTGATGACGTCATTGACACTGCAGCGAATCACAAGCATGTTTACAAAACCATCAGCCAATCGTAGGGAGCCCCTCCAGCTGCTGGTTCAAAACAACCCGTTCTCTTTTCCCATTTTTCTTCCTTTTAAGGCAAACTGTACTAAATCGTAATCTAAGAACTTAATTATTTCGATGTTTGCTGGATATTTACGTCAAGGTAACTCTGCCGTTCGATGTCTTGTTATCTAAGAACATGCTTAAGGGGAAGAAAAAGAAGATAAGGAGGAGATTGAGGCAGGAAGAAAGCAAATTAAAAAAATATGGCACAAAATATTGAGGCAGACAGGAACCAAGGACGGAAGGAAGGAACGAGGGAAAGTTAGGATTGTCTTGCCATATCTGCAGCCCAACTCATGGGCTGTCACCCAACAAAGGTCCATGGTCCCTCTATGGAGGGACAAATGTAGAGATGGATGGATGAATGGATGAGGAGGTAGGAAGATATGAAGGAGGAGGGAGGTCTGGCAATCCCCCCGGCCGGGCGTCGGTGTTGCCATACCGCCCACACTAATCATATGCCTCTCAAAGTGAGTATATCTCATAATTTTACAAAGAAATGGGCTTCTCCTACTCGCAAAGTTATATTACAAATTGAAAAACGGGATTTATAAGCATTTATACGTAAATATGATAATATTGTTAGTATTTACTACACCTCCGAGGCAGTAGTTATTTAACAACAAATTTAGCGTCACACAGTGCAATGACAAGCTTTGTGGATCCCGCACTAACCCTGTGATGTCATCGATTTGTTGGTAGTTATTACTGTGCGAGCTTTATGGAATGCAATGTGCCCAAAACTACGCACTAAGGGCCCAAAACTATGCACTAAGCCTTTGTGGATCCCACCCCTGGAGACTTTGGAAAGAGGTCCAGTGGTATTTATAATTTAGATAAAACTGCCCTGGAAAATTGAGCTGTGGTATAGAAATGAAACTGATTATCAAACTTTATTTTTACACCTCAGCTCAACCTTTAGGCTGTGGTGTTAGTCGTAATATAAATATACCAATGGGAACAGTGCATACAGATTGGTGGACATACCCTACATGCAAACATGCTTGGGTAGAACAGAACTGACAAAAATATGACACAACACCATGTGAGACAAATCAAAACGTCGATACAGAACACATATTACACTGACACGTACATTTCTTTAATATCTGAAAAGCATTTGACTACTGGAAAAACATCAAACATTGCTGAATAAAATCAACAGAGACAAGTAAGTGTTGCTGCTGTTACTGTTACACTAACCTTTTCTGTAAACGTCTTGCTGTCCAGAGCGGTGAGGGAGCCCAGGCTCAAGCTCTCTCTGCAAAGATGAAGCCAAATCTAAGGTGCTAAAAATTTAGAGCTAAAAATATATAGTGGTTAAAAGTTCATACTCACCAAGCCAAGTGGTACAGGAAAATTAAATACTTTAGAAAGTTATGTTGCAAAGAGTCAAGGGAACAAAATTATCATATAGTGCATGGCTTGCTGTCCTGGTTAACCCAACCAAAGAGAAGACATCAAGAGGTGCCACAAGTATCTTTTCCCAACAATCTTCCTCCACTGTAGATGATGCCACAGGAAATAAAATATGAAAATCCATAGAAATGGCTCCTGGGTCTACATGATACAGCAGGGCAAAGATTTATCACAGGTATGCTTTGTTTATCCTACTTTCTTATACTGTGGCTGTTGTAGAGGAAGAAAGAAAAAAACAAAGATGAGCCTCCTGCTGAAATTAAAGTGAGAAAAGAAAAAGAAAATAACTGTTGGAGGTTAGAACTGAAGAATCAAACCAAAGAAGAAGCCACTGTTGAAACTAAATCAAGTATGAAAGAGACAAGAAGACAGTTTGAAGCATGTAAACAATGATGGCAACACCCCCCCCCCCCTCCCCCACCAACCATTGTGTCTTTCAGCTATGGGAGGATCTCAATTCTAGCGATTAATTGGTTTTGTAAAAAGTGTTTCTAACATTATAATTGTAAAACTACTGTCATCACTTTACATGCACAAGGATCTGATGGGTTCTTTTTAGTTGACATGAAAAAAAAAAACTCAAAATTGAAGCATTGCCAATATTTCAGTGATAAGGGATTTTTAGATCAATTTACAATGTTCTAAAGGTGTGTGAGTGAAAGAAAGAAAAATTGCAATTCACTACCACCAAGCAAGATATCCTTCAGCTACCTACACTTCGGTCACAAAGGAAGTATCACAATGCCCTTACAGTTCAAGATCTGAGAGAGAAGCAGAAGCCCTTACAACCTATATTTCAATCATACGAGAAATATTTCACAGGGATTATTTCCAAAGCTCATGAGATGTAAGAACAGCAGGAAAAGTTGAGACCCTCCACCAGTGTGTCAAAGAGATCCACAACCTGCATTTCAATCATCAGGGAAATATTTCACAGACATTATTCACAAAGCCCATGAGACACAAGAAACAAGTCCCTCCACCAGCATGTCCAAGTCAGAGAACACAAGCCCCCAAAGGATCATTCACAACTGGTCAGAGAACTATAAAGTACCTTTGGCCGAGGGTAGACTTCTTGTTCTTACGTTTCCTCCTGGAGACAGAATGGAAAATGAATCTTGCACGTCATTCCATTGCGATTAAAGGGAGACAAAAGCATCATGCATGTGGGAAAAAGATAAAAAGCTGTTGATAAGGTATGTGTATATGGTGAATCCTTACTTTGAGGGGCAAAACTTTGAAACTGGCCTGAAGGAAAAGTAAACATGGATAATACGTATTCTAGCTGTGGTCAAGTTCCAACTCTATGAATGAATGAGTGAATGAATGAATGGTGATTGCATCAAACAAATAAAATAAAAAGGAAGGCAACAAAAAGCCATACACAAAAATATGCTCAAGGTAAAATGAAAGAAAAACAAAATAATCAGAACTACCGTATTTTGCGGTGCATAATGCGCTCCGGCATATACCGCGCACCCTAAACTTTAAGACAACAATTTTGGAAAAAAAATATTCAGTGCTTAACCCGTAGGGTTTGATTGGGATGAATTTGGCTTTCATCAGTGGGCTACGATTGGAGCAAATTTGGCCACGGCTTTTTATACGCTTTTGTGGGGGGTAATTAAGAGGCCAGGCAGGTTGCTGCATGTTAGAACCTTGTTTATTGTTCAACAAAAAAATCAGTATCAATGCTATTATAAAAAAAAAGTGGCTGCACCAATGTAAAGTGGAGACGATGATATATAAATTCATGTTGTTTTGCACAACTTAGATTCGGGGTGATTTAGTCGTTTCTCAGAGGTGGCTGCGCCACTCTAGATTGCAGCGTATGGGTTAAAATGCTCAGAAATATGTGCGGTTAAGCAAGGCTGATGATGTACAATTTCCCAAATTTTCTGTTAACCTCTACAGGGCAGGGGTGTACCGTGAGATCAGTTCTTCCCATACAGCAATGTTCTGACATTCTCCCGAAAATTGGTAATTTTCCATTATCAATTTCAAGTCTCTACCTAAGCCAGTAGCTTTAAATCTATGAGCATTCGCATTATCCATCCTTCCTCGTCAATCTGCCTCAAACCCAAAGTCTCTACATCATGTGGTGTTTCCATGGTGATGTGAAGCACAGGGAACTTTTTAGGTCGGAGCAAGCCTGTGTTCACAGTGCTGCGTAGGTTCTGGTTGCCAGCCGCCCTCCCCTCCACGCACTCGACCCCATTACATGCCCCCTTCATTATCCTCATGTTCTTAACTTGATAACCATGAAGGGTGGTGGGATGCCTCCTCAGGGGCCTGAGTATCACTTCCACCATCACCGTAATGAGATTGATCTACAGGATGGCCACCAAACTGAGGTTGCACAATAACGGGGCTCAGCCTTCCCAATAAGACAAGGGGTTGGGGTTCAATGCTGTTGTCACTGTCTTCACCACTAACACTACTTTCCAAGTTTGAAAAAGTCAGTTTCAGTTCTCTCCCAATTGCGCTCACACTGAGAGCTCTTTTGGGAGCAAGAGGAGGCTTATGAGGAGTCGAGGTCATTGGCTGTGGCCACTCGGGCGAGGAATCAGATGCGGAAGATGCGAAAAACTCTCCTGCCATTGTTACAGTCACGGAAATACTGAGAATGGCACGAATAAGTTGTGTGGCAACCTAGGAGTCACACTGACCCATAAAACCTCACGCAAACTTCAAAATTACGGCGGAAAAAGGCAGACAGAAAAAAAAAAAAAAAAAAATCAAAATTTGTACTTTCGGCGTATACCGCGCAGGGATAACTTTCTGGCATTTTTTAAGTGAAAAAGGTTTGCGTTATATGCCATAAAATACGGTAGTATCTATTATTGCCTTCAAGCTTCATGCAAACTGGTGATGGGTGTTAGAGGAGAATGACAATAAACACTTAAAGGGTGAGTACTATCTGTATAGAACATGTTTTCTGGTTTGTACATTCCCATCCAATTAGTATGTACTACCAGCATTAGGAATACTACTACTCTGGAAAACTGAGCTGAGGCATAAAAATGAACTACTCTCAGAATAAAGGTTCCAGTACTTTGACAAGAGTTCATTTCTATGTGTTAGCTCATTACTTCAATCAATTTTTTTCAATATCAACATTTTCTCAATAGTTTAATTTTGTCACTTACATTTTCCACATTAATCATTTTTTTTATATGAGTAATAAATAGAACGTTGCATACAAACTAGCAAACTTCCCCTATATGGAAGGTGAAGGTTATCTCGATCTGAGAATATTGTAGCAAGGATGCAGGAATACAGGAACTTACTTGACTGCCTTGGGCTCTACGGTGTAGCGCTGCAGGTCACACACCACCGCTGTCGCCACTACAGGCTTGCTCCCGAAGGCCCTGTGATCCACTACGCGCAATGTGAGGGGCGGCATGTACAGCGCCTCCTTTGGCAGCTCCTAAAGAAGTGCACAGACATGGTGAGGCGACATGGTAGTTACTGTGAGACTAATAGATTGTTGCACTGAGATCATGCGTGTTTGAGTTCCAAATATAATGAGTGATAATGAAACAAAGGATATCACAGCAGATTTCAGTGGGAAAACCAATGCTACTATAGTTACTTGTCTCATATCTCTTTAATAACTGTAGTAGCAACATTTGAATTTGTTACAGCTGAGGAGGCAATTAAAGGCAGAAAAGAAAAAGGACAACCCATAGCAGAGCACCACACCAAAAAGAGTAAAAAGAAGATCCTAAATGAGTGGTTGAAAAGATGTCTGGATATTGTGAACATGTTTTATTTTTGTCTAGCTTTTGGTCTCCCTTCTGTATACAATGAACTAAAGCTGAGTTTAAGCTCTGCCATGCCTTGCCCCACCACTCACCACATCAAACACGAGGTGTGGCTTGTCGAAGTTTGGGTTGATGCGGAGGTTCTTCATGGTGGGAGAGATGATGCGCTCGCCCCCACACTCAAACTCAATGGAGGGCCGAGTGATGGACTGCAGTTCATAGGTGGTCATGTTCCTTACGCCCCAACACAAGATCTGCGGATAGATGGCAGTGAAGGGAAGACTGATTGGCTGATTGATTAGGGGGCTCATTAATTGTTTGGTTGAATGACTAAGTGGCTGAGTAACTGATCAACTAAATAACTGACTGACTGATTGATTGACTGACTGGCAGAATGAGGAAAGAGAGCATGGATTTTTTGTTCAACAGCACAGGAAGCATAAAGAGGTTTACCTCCACCCGCGTCTTCTGTAGCAGTGGCCGCACACCAAAGGGCACCATGTACAGGTCCCCTCCAAGGCGGGTTGGTGGCAGCATCGGCAGCTCCTCCTCCCCGTCCTTCAGCAGCAGTTCAAATGATGCCAGAAGCTCACCTGTGGATGGAGGTGCAAGGAGGAACAATTTGACAGATAAAACATTTTAATTTCACCCATTAAAAACATCAAGGAAACTCTCTTTAGTCTTTACACAAATATTAATGCTAAAAGTCCCAAAGGCTCTATTAAATAAGAATTATACACAATATAACAGTAAAGTCTTAAATATCTGATGGGAGTGCACTGTAGTGCACTAAATCACTTAATGAAAAGTCACTATCACCCAGTTAATTAAGAATTATACACATTAGAACTGTAAAGTCATTAATATCTGAGGTGATTGCACTGTGACACACTTATACGAGACTGTTATAGTGGCACAATGTCCTTACCTTGCTTCTCATTTCCCTGTGCTAGCTGGTACCATTGGAGAGGCAGAGGTTTGTACTCGCTGGAGGGTACCACTACGGAGGGGCGACAGAACACGCGGCCTAGGTATTCGGGGGCACCCTGGGAAGGAGAGTAAGGGAGATAACGATATTGTCATTTGGTAGCAGTAGGTGTGGAAAAAGTGAGGAGGGGAATAATTTTCAGACATCATGAAAACAGTGGAAAACATAGATAGTGAGAAAAAGTCAACTAAATGAATGAGATGTAGAAAGAGAAGTGAAATGGGGAACAAAACTTCAAATGTTAATCATAAGAAGACAAAAAAGAAAACATAGAGGAAAAAATGAAAAAGAAGAAAAAGACAAGACAATAAAGTGAAGAATTATAAAAAGAAGAAAAAACAGAAGAAAAGAAAAGACAAAAAGAGACAGTAGAGAAAAAAAAAGAGAAGATAAAGAAAGAGTAGGAGAAAAGAAGAAAGTGAAGACAATAAAGAAAAAAGAAGAAAAAAGTTACCCGTGCATCCCAGTCAAACACCTCCACCACTACACTCGGGGCCTGGGTGGCGGCTGCCTCGACGTGGCCCGACAGCAACACATCGTCGAAGATCAGCGTCTGGTCCCACGTCGGGCAGAGGGTCTTCATCTGCTTCTCGGTCTGCTGCGTCCCATTGCAGAAGCTCACCACAGCATACGGGTCTGTTTGGCAGGATTATTATTACTATTATTATCATTATTATTATTATTTTTTTTTTAAAGTTTATTGACAATCTTTCCAAGTGTAGATATAAGAAACACACAATCAGATCCTTTATTCACATGACACATTTAAATCGTCATTCACCTTCTGTCTCGCACTCTTCTTGTCATTCTGAATACGTAGCCTTTTGTTTAGTCCTCTACCCATCATGATAACTCTCTCACCCTATTATTTTACCTTATCCAATTCGTCTCTCTCATTTTCTAATCTTCCATCTTCATTCTCTCCTTCCCATCCTATATTCAACCCTTCCCAGTCATTAGTTTCTCTTCGTCCTGCTATTTCACTTTCCACTGCGATCCATCTTTCTAATTTCCCCTGTCTCCCAAAATCAAAACTTCTCCTTATCCTCTTTCTCATTCTAGCCCCAATTCATCCTACCATTATTCCCTTTCCCATCCTCTTTCTCATTCTAGCCCCAATTCATCCTACCATTATTCCCTTTCCCAATGTATTAATCAAAGAGCAAACAACACCAGCTAAACACACCTGTCAGAATAAATCGGCTTGTCATTATTACCTGTACGTCTACGCACCAAATTCACCTATACAATCCCTACATGCACCAAAGTCAACTATTCACATTACAAAATATAACAAGCATCAGTATATAGCAACCAACATTGGGCCAACAATCACTTAATTGCCCTGACATCCACCAAAGTCAACCATTCACATTACAAAATATAACAAGATAAACATTACTATCAATCAACACATGGCCAACAACCACCTTACTGCCTTCCCACTCACCAGCCAGGCCAGTCTTGTCACCAGGGATGAGGTCTCGTGCCTGGTAAATGTGTGCCCGGAGCTGGTACTGATGACGCTCAGCGCTCATCAGGTACATGCGAGGACAGGTAAGTTGAGGGTACTTCTCATCACCTGCATTGAAGAGGAAAGAGAAATTCAGGAAAAGAGGTAAAATCAAGGAGCAAAAAAATGTAAAATCAAGGTGCAAAAGAAGGTAAAATCAAGGTGTAAGTTATTACCATTGAGAAAAACTCAGAAAAAAGGTAAAATTAAGGTGAATAAACTTAAAATCAATGGAGTGGCAATAGAGGAGTGTGTTGTAACCTGGTAATGAGATAGAAATGGTGAACAGAGAAAAAATGTAAAATATATGAGGAGTAAAACCTAAAGCTGAACTATGTAGAAAATTCAGAAAAAGAGGTAAAAATTAGGATAAAAAAATATTATTAAGGGTTTGGTGAAGGAGATGTATTGCAACCTGGTTAACGAGATATGAATGAGGCACAGAGAAAAATAGAACTAATAAAAATAGAGTAAAACCTCAAGCTGCAAAACAGAGGCATAGGATGGGTAGTGGTAGATTCCTTAATAGTTAAAACATGACTGAAATAAAGTTCCAAGAAAAATTACAAACTCTAAATGAAAATACATGAAAGAAAAATGATAAATCTTCAATAAAATCACAATCTCTAAAGAAAAGACAATGAGTTTTTCCCACAGAAAGGATGTTAGCATCGCATAAAAACACAGTCAACTCCAGCAGAATAATTACAGTAAATGTGAAAAGGTGCATCCCTAAGACACTATCCATTCCTAGATTCACCGTCCTGTTTTGTCTTGTCATTAAGCAACCAATCAGGCAAGTTAGTCAAGCCGAGGACATCTTAAACTTATCTTAACTTAACCCTGTAGCAGCGACGGGGCAGATTCTTGGCTTTACCGTGTAGCAGCGACGGGCCAAATATGTGCCATGATTTAACCCCCCCAAAAAAGATGATACATAAAATGATCACAAATGCTTTGATATATATTATGAAATGGTTTGTGTGAGTGATGATTTTTTCTCATTTTTCTTCCTTGGAGGGACCATTAAGAAACACGATCCCCGCTGCTGCCGGATTAAAAGGTTGACCCCCACCTTTGCCAGTTGTGATGGAGAGGCGAGGCGTCGGGGGCAGGCCAGGCTGGGAGGGCACAAGGCGTCTCCTCCATCTCCGCCGTCGCACCATGTCCACCTTTCGTTCAATGGCATGGAATTGCAGGCGGAACAGTGGCGCGTACTCCCACCCATCCACTGGCACTGTCTCCTTCTGTGGATCAAGTGGAGGGATGGACAGTTGATGGGGATTCTACCTTATATCTTCTTCAGGTCCTCCTCCTCCTCCCTCTATAAGCTTCATTTGCTTTACTTTCTCTTTTCTGTAATCCTTATAGAGATTGAGTGGAAAAAGGGGCTTTCATTCCTTCCTCGTCATCTTTGCCATCTATTTACCTCTATTCCCTTTGCTTCCTTCTCACATATTTGTCTTATACATTATTTGATCTGCCTCTCCAATCCACCCCATCATCTTTCAAGAATTCTCTCCTTTTTCTCCAGGACTCATTTTCACCTTTCCTTTCCATCACTTCCATATCTGTATTGCACCACATTTAATCTACCTTCTCTCTTGCCTCCTTCACTTTATACATCTCTTATCAGTCTTATGTCTCCTCTAAGCTACTTTTTCCACCATTCCTGTCCTTGTAGTAGTATGTAATTTGACAGACACACTTCTTCCCCCTTGCCCTTGCTTCTCCACCTAACTGTTCTAACATCTCTTCCTCTTTTCCTTCAGTTCAAATACCAAGACTAATTCACATCTATTCAGAAAACCAGGTTGGGGAAGTCCTTCAGATGAGGCAAGTCATGCATACCTTCTTCACTTTCTGCACAAGGTGTCGCTCCCTGATCCAGCGTCGACGCCTCCTCGTGTGGTAAATCCTTTCTTGTGGTGACCAGCCCATGAGGCCAGTCTCCACGGTGTACTCCCAGCCCTCCCCGTCCACCGCGCGTTGCAGGTCGTACTGGAACAAAAAAAGGACACATTAAGTACCGTAATTACAGGGCTAGTATATATAAGACATGCCAAACCCAGAAAGCAACTCAAGGCCATTTGGCTAAGGGATACTCTTTTAGGCTGAATAGTTAAAAAATGTCAGTTTCCCATCCATCTGCAGTTTTTTTCCCTATCCGGCTGGTTAAGCGTTTAGTCTCTCCAGCCATAGAAAAGTTTATCACTCCCTTTGGTTTAGATAGCCCCTATTGAGGGCATATGTTAAGCTGTGCATGGCTTCAGTTCTCATCTGTCTCAGCGGCCAGTGTGACATCCAGGATTTAACACATTTTACCTCCTCCAGGTTTCCCCAAATACCTATTCATCGACCAGAAGGATGAATGGCTGGGTACGTGTACTGTGTGCCAGCCATCGTGGGGAGTGATCAACGTGGGGCCGCAGATTTACAGCTTAGCATGAAAAGTAACCCAACGTTGCCAGATTGTTGTACTCAGCTTCTTATATTTACCGACTTCCGACCCCAAAACTGTCTCCTGGTTCCCAATAACGAAATTCATTTATATTTATCGTTAAAATAGTTAATTCCTGATGTTTCTTGGCTATAGTTATGCGTTAGAAACCGGTGAATACTATGCTCTGAGTACGATAATCTGGCAACGGTGATGAAAACACAGCACGGAGGCAGTATAATAAACATGAAGACGCTACTGTGCTTCCCTGCTATTACACTCACCGCCCAAAGGTCTCGCCACGCCCAGCCCTCCGGCAGCCCGACCTCGTCCCTGGCGGTGGCCGTGTCGTTGCGCACGTCCGTCCACGAGCTGGGCGCCGCGACCCACGTGCCGCCGGGGAGCCGCATCTGCTGCTCGAACACCTCCTCCGTGAAGAGCTGCCGGCCGGCGTCAGCAGCAAACCTCAGGCTGGGGAGGGAGGAGTTGAAGGGATGATGTATGAATGTGTGTTTTGTTACCTTCATTGCTGTAGCTGCTGCACTTCAGAAGGGCTTGCATGGCTTTGCAACGAAACCTTACTATTATTTTCTTCCTTTTTTTCCCTCGTGTCTTGTGCACTGTATTCTTCTTTTAACTGTCTTATTCCTCCATTCCTATTCTTCTTTGTGATATTGTTCTTTATCTATGTCATTTTCTCTTTTTTTTATTTTGCTGCAAACTTCGAATGATTTCAATTCAAATAGATTTCTCTACATGTACCGCCCATTGTGTGTGTGTGT
This sequence comes from Eriocheir sinensis, assembly GCF_024679095.1. Taxonomy (NCBI): domain Eukaryota; kingdom Metazoa; phylum Arthropoda; class Malacostraca; order Decapoda; family Varunidae; genus Eriocheir; species Eriocheir sinensis. The sequence continues at coordinate 19,271,262 of NC_066517.1, read as the reverse complement.
GTGTGTGTGTGTGTGTGTGTGTGTGTGTGTGCTCACCTCGGGTCAGGGTCGACGAACCACTCTCCCTGAAAGGTCCATCCCTCGGGGGCGGTGAAGGCATCCGGGGGAAGGTTCAGGAGGCCGTCAGCGTCGGAGAACTTTGGCCGCGTCATCAGCAAGCCACTGTCATTCCACTTGCCGCTGCCGGGCACTGACACCACCTGCGGGATAGACGGACACACTCAGGATCAACTCTTAAATTCCTCTGTAGTTCACAGTTCACACTATTTTGTGCTTGGAAAAGGTAGTCGTATATGTTCCATTTTAATCAGGAGTTATATTTATTTTCTAGTCCGGTAAGTGTAAGCAAACGCTACTATTTAACGGTACTCCTACAAATATGACATCCTTTCTTATCCCTTTGTCTTCCTTCCTTAGCTATCCTTTTATCTTTCTTGTGTCTTGGTACACTTTCTTGATACATTTACACATTCCACACTGTTTACGGTATATCTACACATAACGAACTCTTTACTTGTACATCTGCAGACATTAAATGCGATTATGGTATATCAACAGATATTCTACACATTCCCCCCTCCCCCCGCCCACCTGGTTCTCGTAGGTCTCGGCGTACACGGTGAGCTGCAGGTCAGTCCTCGCGTCCCACCACGTCCGCAGCTCCTCCTCGCGGCCCAGCCAGACGGACGCCCGCACCACGCCGCCCAGGCCCCAGCGAGAGTCATCGTCTGATCAGGGGAAAAGAGAGGACTGTTGAGGTTAAAGTTACTCATTGGGAGGAAAATATATTCACTGAGGGGGAAACTAGATCTCTGGGGAAGTATAATTATGCACTAAGGGGGAGGGAGGAGGGGATAGATGTTCATCGTACCCCTAATGTGGTCTTTTTTCGATGTATTGTGTCGATGATCTTGTACGTTGGTTCTGTATGGCGTAAAGAATGTTATTTCTCTATCCAGCAAAGCTAACAGTTCTGAAAGTTGCGATATTCTTGCATCTGGCGACACAAAAGGTTCCGAAAGGGTTTATAGATATGAGGGCCACGTCTTCTCACCTGGGTTCGTGAGGGCGTACGTGTTGAACTTTCCCGACAGTGTGCCCTGGGCCATGGGGTCGTGGGCGTGGAGGACCGAGTGGGCAGGAATGCGTATGTAGGCAAGGCGACGCGTCCCGCTCATCAGCCACAGGAACACGTCGGGCACGCTGGTCTGCGGCTGTTAGAGTTCAAGTCATGAAGGTCAATACTTCAGCAGGATCAAGTTTAAGGGTTTAAAAATCAAGTGATCTACGTCAAACAGACGAGTGCTGCGACAGAAGTACACCATCCCTTCCATTCCATTCCCCTGTACTACTGTGGGAAGATGAAAGAGATAAATCTTGTGTTCTATCGGAAAATAGGAAAGAACAGCGATTTTTACTGCTCCACGAAAAAGACACTGAACAGGAAAGAGTGCAGCTTTGTATTACTTCCAACACACGCACAAAAGATAAATAAAACAAGTCCCTGTCACCCCATCGCCTGCCTCACCTCCTGCGCCAGATTTTCGAGTTGGATAAGAACAGATTCGAGCTCGGCCACCGCCTGCTGGGAGTCACTTATGTCCAGATTCTGCATCGCCTTCTTCACCTCGTCCAGCTCCCTGCGCCGCCGTCTCCTCAAATTAATGTCTAGGGTTGTCTCGCTGTGTCTCACTGGGTCCACAACGGGGAGGTCCAGGCTGAGGAAGGTAATGGCAGTAGTGAAGAATTGTGTACCTTATTAGTAGTTAGCAATGTAGTGCCAATGCAAGTAAATTTCAATTAATTAACAGAGATGATTCAAGTAAAGGCCAGAGGGTGAAGGTAGTGAAGTGTTGGGCAATTTTTTGCTAATTTTAAGATATGTACAGCAAATCGAAGGTAGGGTACCACTGCCATTAGTACTTATAGCAAGAAGAAAAAAAAAACTATTCCAACATAACTGATGCATGCATAAAAGAAAGAGCCATTGTCAAAATAACGATGATAACGATTTTTATTTTGACTTGTTCATTTTTTGAAGTGGCTCCCGCCCGATTTTGGCTGCCATAAAAGATATGTAGTGGCTCCCGCCCAATTTTGGCTGCCCTAAAAGGTGTGTAGTTTCTCCCGCCCGATTTGGCTGCCCTAAAAGGTGTGTAGTTTCTCCCGCCCGATTTGGCTGCCCTAAAAGGTGTGTAGTTTCTCCCGCCCGATTTGGCTGCCCTAAAAGGTGTGTAGTTTCTCCCGCCCGATTTGGCTGCCCTAAAAGGTGTGAAGTGGCTCCCGCCCGATTTGGGCTGCCCTAAGTATTAGCCACATTTATACACCTTGACCCCTAACATCTGTTGCCCCCCCCCAAGAAAAATCTGATATGACGCCCCTGGAGACAGCCATGTCATTGTAATATTGTAGATTTCAAGAGGGGACTGAGAAGTAAATTCAGTATTTGAATGCTATAAAAAATAAAAATAAAACATAAAATGCAGCCACATTCTCACCTACAGTCCTTCACAAGTCTGGATACTGCTACTTGGACTGCCTCCGACACCTCCCTCTCCTGCTTGTTTCCTCGCAGCAGGGCGTGGAGAGTGTCTAGATTCTTCTTCAGCGCCTGCAGGAGGAAGGAAAAAGCCGAGTGTTTATCAGAGTAGAACGTGAAAGAATCTGAGTGTCATGATAGGCAGCATTTTGTCAGGTCTTGTATAACTCCTTGATAAACATGGCATTCTCGGGGGTTTTATTGTTGTTTTGTCGTATTCTCTCATTTAACAGAAAAGGCATTGAATATAAGACTTTGGGCAGAGCTAATTTAAGTCTAGACATGTATTTAAATGCACCAACCCCTGCCCTAGCACACCTTCCACTGGGCAGAGGAAACGCGTAAAAACACTGATAGGAAAAAAAATGCGATGGCGCGCGTGGCGTCCCGCAAAAGGTGATTCGATACTCAACGAACTCCTGCAACTGTTCCCTGTATCCAGTCGTCTGGCTCTTCCTGTCACCGTCACTTGCTGGGAATGGCGAAGACAGTGCATGGAAGATGAGATGCTGAACTCATCTTCCACGTTATACCTATTAAGTGCAGGCCATTGTTCTGCTTCACTCTACCTTGAGTACTGAGGCCCTTCGTCAATGGCAACGACGAACTGTCATGAGCAAGTAAATATCAACTCGGTGCTTACGTTGGTGATCGAGATGATGTGGTTGGCGCAATGAAGGCGGTGCGTCACGTCCTCGAAATCACAGTGGACGGTCACGAACGGCTCCACGCCAGACCACGGCAGGAAGTAATACCTGCAAGGAGTGAAAAGAGGGAGCTCGGTGAGAAGGGCCGGTTCACACGAGCATTGTTCCCCTTTGATCCTGCATCTCTCAATCCCAACTAAAGCGACTGTAAAGCATGAATAGCACTGGAAAGACAAATCCTAACCCTTATTAAACGAATGAAGCGACTGAAGCCTCTACTAAGTGAGCGCTTATGTCCACTTACTTGCAGCCATCGAAGACAGGGTTAGCGGGATGGGTGGAGGAGGGCGAGGGCAGCATCTTGTTCTCCAGCTTGTTGCCGAAGTTCCCGACGCTCACCTCCAGCTCCAGGGGCTTCTCGGCGGACTCCAGCAGCCAGGCACCGCTCAGCTGACACACCAACACGAACTTACGGGTGCCACGGAACCTCTGAAACGGCCAAGTATTGAAAGTATGTGCGACAAATTATACGCATCATTAGAATCAAGTCATGGGGTTGGATGAATAGAACAAATAAAGTAGGAATGCCAGATAAACTTCTATTCCTGCTCTTTTCACTAACAAAGAGGCGAACTCAGAATCTTTGACACAGGAAAGCAGCGCGCATAAATTATGGTGGTACGTATACGTAAATGTTCAAAATTCCCTTCTCTTTTGTACTTTTTCTAATAATAAAATTCGTCACTCAATCAGTCCTCAACTCCCATATGCGTTCTTTCTGGCCACTCACCCGCACTTTGTTGAAATCGTCGTTGTCAATAGCGGTGGTGGGCGCGGGGGGGTAGGCGCCGACCTGTGTATGGAGGGAGAGCAGCACGCGGCCGCGGTAGGCGCAGCCCACGTCCAGGCCCTTGTTCATCTGCGAGGACGCATCGGACTCCAGCAGCTCCCACTCACGGCGGGTCCCGTACACGCTCACCCACGCCGGCCCGAAGGTGGGGAGGTAGCCTGGGGCGGGACGGGTCTTCAGTGTCACGTGAAATAGCTTAAGATTCAAGTCCTATACATGCAGACTAATGAAAAAGTTAACTAGTATCTACTCTTTCAACTCTTTCACTGGTAAGCTCATGATCAGAATTCCTTCAGTATTTCCCATCTTGATGATTCTTCCTCAGTTCTAAACCTTTCAGTAGGGGAGTAGTTTCAAGACATTCTGAAACTAACTTTTGATCTCTTTATAATAGACTTTTTGCGGTCATTCTTTTAAATTGTTTACTCAGTCATTGGTGTGTCTCCTTTATTGCATAAAAAGGATACGAAAAATGTTTTGTTATACTGCTTGTTCACTGGAAATCATCTGTTATTCATCACTAGTGGCCACCTCGAATCATACACAAGCAATCCGTCCCTCAAGCACCCAACGTTCACGCCAGCATCATTGCCCTCGGGTGGCGTCACAGCCCTGCGTGCACTCACCGTCCTCGCCAGGTGCTGAGATGGCCGAGACGGGGATGGTGGCCGTGCCGATGGTGTCATCATCGCCCACTCGGTCCCTGCAACAAGACCCTCCGTCAGGTACAACACATTTCCCGTTCTTAGTGAGCCAACGATAGCTACATTCACCCAATAAAAGCTATATCATCTAACGCCTGGTTTTAACGAATGAACGGTCACTCAACTCTCACGTATCAAAATTAATCTTTCGAAAATCTAGAGGCTAACCTAATCTTTCCAGAACCAAAGAAGCTATCCTAATCTTCCCAAAACTAACCCTAATTTTCCCAAAACTAAAGACGTTATCCTACTATTTCCAAATGTTAAATTGGAAGAAAAGAACATTTTAATAAAGGAGTGACTCAAGAGATAGGGAATGATCAATGTACCAGTCTTTGAGGACAATCTTGATCACGTTGCACATGGAGGGGAAGAGGAAGCCCATGTACAGGTTTTGGCGGAACTCCGGGCTTTCGTTCGTGTACATTATCTTGGTCTGCACCTCGCGGCCGGCGTAGGAAGCCATTAAATAAGGGTCCACCAGCTCCTTGGAGGCCTTGCCGATACCCAACACCTCCTTCAGCGTCTGCATCGTGCCTGCGTCCACTGCGGGAAGAAAACGTGAAGACTGTTAGTTGGCGTGTCTCCGGAGCTGGTTTAGGTAAAGAATAAAGGGAAGAAGAAGGGAAAAGAAAGATGGTCATACAGCTGGTTACCGGTGTGTTAGCAGCTGGTTTAGGGAAAGAAGAAATGAGAGGAGGAATGCAGAGGAAAGGAGGTCATACAGCAGGTTATCGGCTTATCTTAGCATCTGGCTTAGGTAAAAGAGGAAAGGGAAGACGAATGAAATGGAAGAAGACCGTCGTCCAAGTGGTTTCCTGCCTTCCCTGCTGCTTCAAATAAAAAACAAAAGTGAGAAAGAAGGGAAAGGAAAGATGGTCATTTAGCTGACTTCCAGTGTGCCTTAACATCGGGTTTAGGTAAAAGAGGAAGAGGAGGAGGAATGGAAAGGAAAAGTTATGTAAGGCCGCGGCCACACAGAGAGCGAGAAAGCGAGCGAGAGCGAGAGCGATAAACTTTAATACATTATAAGTAAAGGAGGTGGCCACACTGGCAGCGAGCAGGTAATAGCGAGAAAGGTAGCTGGTAGACGAGAAAGCGAGAAGAGTTGACAGTTAACTTTTCTCGCGCGAGATCGCTTGGTCAGGAGTGACATCACAGACATGCTTCTATATTATTTGCCGTAACTCAACTCATACACTAGATATGACATTTTGATTAACACCGCTAAACGCAGCAGTGATTGCAGAACTCGAATATGTTTGTGAAAACTCAATAAAACAGAAACTTAATAAATAGTGACGAGTTGAAGTTGAAGAATCACTCCGTAATGTTTATAACACATTTTACATATAGCTACCATTTGCAGCGGCTATGAAATGAGTACTAAAATAAACAATTCCATCTTATAGAAAAAAGCCTCCTGAACACGATGGTGTATACAAATTTTTCATAAAACGCCAAATAAGTGAAGCACGGAACTGTTTATAAAAACGTTTCACCTCATCCCTCGTGTGTGTCCACGGGGTGGGTGCGAGGGGTGTGTATAGTGTTGCTAGGGCCCCCCAGGGGTTCTCAACCTTTTGCAAGCTGGGCCCCTCAAAGCTGGTTCAATGCAGTTGGGGCCCCCCTCCTCCCTGCGATACCCACTCAACCCCCCCCCAACTATGCCACCATAGATAGATAGATAGATAGATAGCTCTTGGCCACACTATTATTATTATTATTATTATTATTATTATTATTATTATTATTATTATTAATAGCCAGTAGGTCCGTGATTTTCCTTGATTTTTCCCCTCCCGTCCTGTGCTCGCGCCCCCTCGGGAGAGTGTCCGCCCTCTTGTGTGGCCGCGGCCTAAGTGGTTTCCTGTGTGTCTTAGCAGCTGGTTTAGATAAGGAAAGAAAGGGAGGAAGAAGGGAAAGAAAGGATGATCACATAGCAGACTTCCGGTGTGTCTTAGCAGCTGGTTTAGGTAAATGAGGAAACGGAAGATAAAGGAAAAGGAAATGAGTCATGTAAGTGGTATCCTGTGTTTAGGTAAGAGAAGAAAGGGAAGAGGAAGGAAAAGGAAACGACAGTCTTGCAAGTGAAGGTTCCTTTCCATTTTCCCTCTTCGCAAATAACATGAACTTATTATTAAACAGTTTTCCCTCTTCACAAAGGAGTCTGAAGATTTTTGTTGCTAGTTGAGACCTGTTGAGGCTGACACGTGGAGCAGCGAAGGGGGAATGGCCCGGGCCTTGAGCTGGATGGCAACACCAAATTTATGAGAGCGTTACGACAGACTGGACCCACAAAAAAAGAGGGATGAATGATAATGAATGACAAGCAGGTGACAATGCACGGTGACCTTGAGGGGAAGATGAAGACGAAGAAGAAAATGAAGATACAATGATGTCGATGATGAAGGAGGAAGATGAAAGTAGAAGAAAATTAAGTAGAGAAAGAATAAAAGAAAAGCGAGAATAAGAAGAATAAGAATAAGAATAAGAATAAAAATAAGAATAAGAAAAAGAAGAAGAAAAAAAGGAAGAAGTGGAAGAAAAAATAGAATCACCACCACAGCAACAACAATAGCCACAACAACAACAACAACATTCGTAGTAGACACACATTATTATTTGTTATCAGATCGACACCTAAATAAGCAAATAAGATCAACAAGCAGTGTATAGAGAATATAAATAGTAAGGTAGCCAACGCCCAGGCAACCAGCAATGGAGGGCGGAGGGCCGGACACACACACACACACACACACACACACACACACGAACATTCCAGTACGATTCAAGCGTTAATATTTTCATTCATAGCTTTCTGTGTCTCTAGCTCAAAGTTAATTATTATGTAAGGTAAAAAATTATTAGCGTTCATTGAACAGATTTGAGTGGCGATGTTCTCTCTCTCTCTCTCTCTCTCTCTCTCTCTCTCTCTCTCTCTCTCTCTTTTATTCGTGTTTTTAAGAGAGATAACTCGCTGACTGGCTGCCTGGTGTGAACACATACCTATTTACTTTTTCAATGTGGGTTCACACGCTTTCTGTCAATCCCAAATATGTTTTTACTTATCTAATTCAACAGACAAAGCGAAAACGAATTGAACAGGGTAATTAGATCGTTACTAAACCCATGAGTAACTTCGCCTCCTGCGCCTTCTCTCACGCACTTACTCTGCGGCAGGTTCTGGGCGCAGTAGACGGAGAGCACAAAGGTGGCGGGCTGCAGGTGGACGCCCGCGGACCACAGCAGGTTGGCCTCCACATCATCCTGCTCACTCTGACGGGCGATCATGTCAGGACACATATCACCGGGACCCAGCACCGCGACACTCACCTTGAGGTACCCTGTGTGTGTTTGGGGGAGAGGGGGAGAAAGAGATGGGGGTTAAGACAGGATGTGTGTGTATGTGTGGGGTGGAATGGATGGGGAGAGAAACAGAAGGGGGGATGTATATGGGAGATGAGAAATAATGTATGTGGAAGAAGGGGGAGAAAGAGAAGGGGGATGAGAAAGGGTATGTGTGTGTATAGGGGTGGGTGGGGGAAAGAAGGGTTGTGTGTATGGGGATAAGAAATATGTGTGTGTGTGTGTGTGTGTGTGTGTGTGTGTGTGTGTGTGTGTGTAGAGGAAGTGTATGTATGGGCGTAGGAAATGTGTGTTTGTGAGGGGAGGAGGCTGTAAAAATAACGAGTTAACACTAAGTAATCAAACTTTTCATACATACTTCTTATAATAAACAAATTAAAGCTGATCTTATAATCATTCTTAAGATATATCACTTCTCTCATCATCATCATCATCATCGTTGTCATCATCATCATCATCATCATCATCATCATCGTTGTCATCATCATCATCATCACCAGCACCACCGCACACTTACCCTGCACGGTGGGGGTCGCCTCGTCAGGGTCTGCCAGCACCAGCCAGCGGTTCAGAATGGCGTGCTCGGGCTGGTCATACACCATGCCGACCTCACACTACAACGCACATACACACAGAGGTAAAGGCAAAGTAAAGGTACACGCGATAGCTGCTCATAATACATAAAACTACATTAACGTAGGTATCACGCTCTTCATATATAAACTAAGGCTAATATACCCACCTCTCGATGGTAGACATACACTACAAGTATACATACATACATACATACATATACATCTGATCACTGGGCGCCTCGGTATGTATCATAAAGAAAAAGAGCTTATTATCTATTGTCTGCGTGTCAATCATTTTATTTAAACTGACCAGAACAAGGGTACTATTAGTGAGGGTGAATAGATAGGGGGGAAATGTGAACAAAAAAAGGGGGAGGGGGAAGGCCCACAACCACTACAACAACTACTGCTGCTACTACTACTACTACTACTACTACTACTACTACTACTACTACTACTACTACTATTACTACTACTTTTACTAGTCTCACCTTGAAAGCTCCAATGGTTGTGCTAGACCGTATGCCACACGAATTGCACACCTGTCAAGGGGAAGAAAAAAACAACTTTGAAATTATAAAATATATCATAAAAAATAAAGTGGAGTTTTTTTTATTGAACCAAAACTATACACACTCAATATCAACCCAACTGTTTCATATACACTATATTATATTTTCTCTGTATTATTTAACCTTTTTAAGGATGCTCTGAAATAAAACGATGAAAATTGTCTATAGGCCTAACAAAAACATGTTGAGGAGTGCTTAGGTATTTAAATAAGGCTGTTTGAATTATGTTTTTAAAAAAGGGTCTTACTGAAAGGGTATTTAAATGAGTATTCAAAAAGGGTATTTAAAAAGGACTTTAAATTGCGGTGTATAACCTTAAAAAAAAAAAAAAAAAAAAACTGACCTTAAACTCTAAGAACTTCTCCAGGAACTCGGTGGGCAGCAGCTCGGCCTGGAAGAAGAAGATCTCGTCGAACCAGGGTGTGGTGGTGCCTTTGTGGACTCTTGTCTGGCGCGTCTGGCCGTCCAGCGACACACGGCTCACCGGGTTCATGTTTGCGCCGAGGAGCTGCCGGCCCTCCACCACGCGCACCCGCACCTGCACGCGAGGATGAGCGGGGTAAAAAACAGAATGAAATATTAACCCGGTAGCTGCGGGGATCATGTTTCTTAAAGGCCCCTCTAAGCGAGAAAAAGGAGAAAAAATCATCATTCACGCAAACCATTTCATAATAATATATATCAACGCATTTGTGATCAGTTTATGCATCATCTGTTTTTTTGGGGTTTATATCATGGCAAAAATTTAGCCCGTCGCTGGTACACGGTAAAGCCACAAATTTGGCCCGTCGCTGCTACCGGGTTAAATGACACTGATAAACAAGGATACACAGGGGGGAAGATAAATTGAAATGTTTAATGTCGCTGAGATTGAACGAAGAGTTAAATGACTGAAAAGTAAACGACAAACATAGAACGTTTAATGAAATACTAGAGTAATTAAACGAGAAATGAAGCAGTAAATGAATCCGATGCCAAATAGAACGTTCATGAAATACTAGATAAATTAAACTAGCTATGAAGCAGTAAATAATTCGATGCGATCCGACAAAAAAAAAAATAATGAAGTGATATATTCAATAAGTGCAATGAGCGTCCTTCAAGTAAACACCAGAACGTATAAACTTTAACTGGTTTAACTTTTTTTTTCAACTTACTCCTGAGCCGCCCTGAATAAACTGAGCGAAAAAAAAAATCTTATTATCAGATTCTTAAACTAATCCTCAACAATAACAACACAAACAACAACAGCAACAAAAAACTTTCCAGCTGATCAAGTTTTGCAAGACGCTCAAATGAACAAGCAATATTACCTGCAGCCGCGTCCCGATACCTGTGCCCTTGGAAAACACACACACACACACACACACACACACACACACACAGGTAACAAGTAACTCGAAGGCAAAAAAAGGAAAAAAAAAGGAAGGAAAAAAAATACGAGGAGTCCAGCTAATACAAAACGCCCGCTAATACAAAAAGGTCTTCTATACACAAAAAAATAAAAAAATAAGGTCCGCTATACAAAAAAGGTCCACTATACAAAAAGTACGCTATACAAAAAAGTTCGTTATACAAAAAAAAGTCCGCTATACTTTACTCTATTTAGGAGCAGTAAGTAGCGGGCTTTTTTTATTCATTATTTTTTTTTTTATACGCCCTTGTAAAAAAAAAAAACTAAAAAAAATATCCGGGCGTCTGTACGAGTTTAGGGTCCTTTCACGCACCTGGAAACTGGTCTTGACGTTGGACAGCCTGTCTCTGTGCCTCTGCTGGGGCATGAGGGTCGGCATGCCCTCCGTCACGCCCTCCACGCCCACGTCCGGCATGGGGCTGATGCCTGAGGGGGAGTCGGGGGGATAAGTGAAACAAAGGAAAATAAGAGAAAAAAGAAGAGGAAAAAGAACAAGAACAATAACACGAGCAAGAACAAGAGGAACAAGAACATGAACTAGGGCAAGAAGAACAAATGAGAGAATGAAGAAGAGGAGGAGAATGAAGAGGGAGAAGAGAGGAAGAAAATAATAAAAATTATAATAATAATAAGAAGGAGAAGAACAAGGAGTAGAACAAGAACAAAACAACAAAACAAGATAGAGAACAAGGACAAAATTTACCAGAACAAGAACAAGAGGAACAAGAACGTGAACTAAGGCAAGAAGAACAAATGTAAGAACGAAGAAGAGGAGGAAAATGAAGAGGGAGAAGAGAGGAAGAAAATGATAAAAATGATAAGAGGAAGGAGAAGAAGAACAAGGAGTAGAACAAGAACAAGAACAAAACAAGAAAAAGAACAAGGACAAAATTAACCAGAACAAGAACAAAAACAAGGAAAAAAAAGAAAATGTATGAGATCATTGTGGTAGTATATACAAAATGGAAAAAAAGGAAATCAAGTAAAAATAATAGTTAAATTTTACTCAGATTAGTATCAAATTGAAGTTATATAAAAAAGGGAAAGAAATTATATCTATGTAAATTTTCACTAACTTTATCTTTTTATTTGCATTATTAGTCGCATGGAAGTGAAAAGCTGAATGTATTAATTTATTCATGTAAATAAGTAGTAGCATTATTATTATTATTATTATTATTATTATTATTATTATTATTATTATTATTATTATTATTATTATTATTATTATTATTATTATTATTATTATTATTATTATTAGTAGTAGTAGTAGTAGTAGTAGTAGTAGTAGTAGTTGTAGCAGCAGCAGCAGCAGCAGTAGTAGTAGTAGTAGTAGTAGTAGTAGTAGTAGTAGTAGTAGTAGTAGTAGTAGTAGTAGTAGTAAAAGTAGTAGTAGTAGTAATAGTAGTAGTAGTAGTAGTAGTAGTAGTAAGAATAACGATAAGAACAAAACAAGAACAAGTACAAAGAAAGAAAGAAGGAACGAGAGAGAAAGCAAGATAGGCAGCTCAATATTGATAAAATAAGAGAAAGAAAGAAAGAAGGAAAGAAAGAAAAAAAGAAAGAATGAAAGAAAACTAGAAAGAAGAAAAAAATATTAAACCAAAAATCAACCACTTCATCGATATCCCAAACACCCCAAAACCCCCGAGAGCAAAGCCAAACGAATCAGGCCCTGTCATTGGCTGAGGGGTGCTGGTCCTTATCTGGTAACACTGACCCTTGGCTCCTGATTTGCTCCTACCGTCCGTGAGAGCTGCGGCCTTTTTATGACAGTGACACTTGTCTTTTAATCGCTTCTTGAGAGCTGAGGCCTTAGAACACTGACCCTTGGCTTCTGATTGGTCCTTGAGAGTTGTGACCTTTCGATAATCCTGACCCTGGTCCGTACCGTCCGATAGAGTTGAGGTGACCGCCGCTGTCTTCGCTGCCATGGCTCCAACACTCCGCCCACCGCCCACCGCCCCCGCCGCCGCCCCGCCCTTCGTCGCTCCTGAAGAAGGCGCAGAAGGAGGCTCATTGGGTGAATATAATAGTCTGGGTGTAGGGTTCGCTGGAGTTAAAAGATATTATTGGGTCACTTATTTTGCTTAGTGGAGGGGGAGGAGCAGGAGGAGGAGGAGGAGGAGGAGGAGGAAGAAAAGATATGAAAAACAAGATGAGGAAAAGGAAGAAGAAAAAAATAGGAGGAGGAGGAGGAGGAGGAGGCGGAGGAGGAGGAAAAAGAAGAAGAAGAAGAAGAAGAAGAAGAAGAAGAAGAAGAAGAAGAAGAAGAAGAAGAAGAAGAAGAAGAAGAAGAAGAAGAAGAAGAAGAAGAAGAAGAAGAAGAAGAAGAAGAAGAAGAAGAAGAAGAAGAAGAAGAAAAAGAAGAACAATTACATGAACAACCACAAGAAGAACAACAAAGAAGAGGAAAAAGACAAAGCAAAACAACAGAAAGAAAACAAAAACAAAAACAAAAACAAATCTCTATACGATATTCACACTCCATCTACTTTCTTTCCAAAACAAAAGCTAAACAAAAAACAAAACAATCCCTTAATCACTCAGAATCACCAAACACTTCTAAACACACCTGTCCAGCTTGTTCTCAGGTACTTTCACGTAAAAAAATGACATACTTGGGTAGTAAATGAATGAATAAATAAAGGTTAGTTGGCTTTGTATCGTAAGGGAGGACAAAATATATATAAAATACAGAGAGATCGTTTACAGTTGAACGGTAAGGGATGACACAAAGTTGGAAATACTGCAGAATAAAATATCGAATGGTCAAAAAAATGAAAAACAAAACTCGCATGGCTGGATGGAAAGGAAACCAGAGATAAAAAACACGCTGGATAAAGTGGCTGAGAAAAATAAAAGATAATAATGAATGAGAAGCACAAATAAACAAACGAATAAGCACATAATAAACAAACGAAAGCCATAATCTGGATAAATGAAAGAAGGGAAAAAAAACAGTAGAGTGAGTAAAGGATAAAACCGAGTTAAGTTTCAATCACGTGACTTACCTGCTGGCGGTGTGTAGGAGACGACCAGCTTGAGGGTGCCGACCGTGGGGGAGTCTGAGGCATCCAAAAGACCCAGTTCGTAGTCCAGGGGCGTCCCGGGGGCTGCGTGGACCACATTGCGCAGCGCTATCGTCGCCTTGCCCAGTAACCTGATGGTGGAGGGTCGAGGGAGATGGGTCAAGAGATGAGTGAAGGAGAGAGAACCTTGAATGGACGAAGGAAGGAATGAAAAACGGTACATAATGATTGAAGGAGGTGAGGAAGGCGGTGTATGAGGAAATGATGACAAGGTGAAGGGCATAGGGTCGTATTTTAAAACATTTCGTCGCTCAAGTTCACATATTTGACATGGCTTACGTAGGAGCTGTAGGCCTTTCCAGGGGTAGTTTTATGACCCTGGTGGTAGTTTGACCCTTCTTCTGTGCCATGAACCTTAAACACTCATGAAAACCCGATTGATCCCCTCTTTAACCTTTAGAAATAGTTGATGTGAGAAGCGATGGTGTCTTGAAATACAGCCCATAGAACCTTGGAATTATTGAAGAAAGGAGTGAATGAATGAGCGAAGGAAGGAAGAATTAAGAAACGTTTATAGTGATCGAAAGAGGTGGAGGGTCGGGAGAGAGAGGTCGAGAGATACGTGAAAGACAGAGATCCTTGGAATGAATAAATGAATGCAGAAAGGAAGGATTGGATGATGAAAGACAGGAAGGATTGAGAAAGTATTTTATGACTGAAGGAAGTGGAGGGTCGAGAGAAATAAGGGAGAAATGGATGAAAGAAAACCTTGAAATGAATGAACGAATGAATGAATGAAAGAAGGAAGGAAGGAAGGAAGAAGGGAAAACTGACTGAAGGAGGTGGAGGTAGGGAAGGAAAGGGGTGTGAAGGGAGAGATAATAATATGAAAGACAGAAAACCTTGGAATGAATGAATGAATGAATGAAGGAAGGAAGGAAGGAAGGAAAACAAAAAAACTGTAAACAAGCTAAATTTACCCATCTTTGCTATTTGCCAAGGCGTACCTGTTTCTGCCTATCCTCTCGTAGTCCTTCACGGTGATGTCTATGCACTCGTCAGCTCGCGGCGCCTTCGAGGACAGCTCCCAGCGAAGTGTCTCCTCCCACACGGGGTCTAACGTGCTCGACTTGGTTTCTGTCTTCTTCTTGTCTCCTGCAGGACGCGTGTGAGTGGAGAAGAGAAAAGCTCAGAAGGTTAGTTGGCTTTGTATCGTAAGGGAGGACAAAGTATATATAAAAAAAGAGACATCGTTTACAGTTGAACGGTAAGGGATGACACAAAGTTGGAAATACTGCAGAATAAAATATCGAATGGTCAAAAAAATGAAAAACAAAACTCATGTGACTGGATGGAAAGGAAACCAAAGAGAGAGAAAACACGCTGGATAAAGTGTCTGAAAAAATAAAAGATGATAATGAATGAGAAGCACAAATGTAGGTACACAGGTAGATGGACAGGTAAACAGTCTCACACAGGTAGTAGAAGGAAGGTAGTCACACAGCTAGACGAAAGGGGAGGGAAGTCACACAGGTTGGGGAAGGTGAAGTTACAAATAGACAGGGAGAAGCACAGGTAAAGTCTCACACAGGTAGAGAAAAGGAAGGTAATCACGCAGGTAAATGAAGGTGAGGTCAAACAGGTAGATGAACAGGTACAGTCACACACAGGTAGAGAAAAGGAAGGTAATCACGCAGGTAGATGAAGGTGAGGTGACACAGGTAGATGAACAGGTACAGTCACACACAGGTAGAGAAAAGGAAGGAAGTCACAGGCAGAGGAAGGCGAAGTTACAAACACACAACTAAACAGCCTCACACACCTTGGAAGTTGACTGTCACGTACGGGTCACTCTTTCCCAGCGTCTCCAGGTTCTGCAGGCTGGAGGCGCTCACGACCTTGATCTCCAAAGCCATGGTGAAGGCGGCCTGACGGAGGGGAGGCAGGAGGGAATGAGAGGAAATTGAGATGTCACCAGAGGAAGGGAAAGGAGGGGGGGAAAGGTGGATGGGTTACAAGATAAAAAAAGAGGACGAAAGGGGAAAGAAAGAAAGAAGAAAGGAGGAAAGAGAGGGGAGGGGTGAAATGGAGGAAGGGATGAGAAGGGGAGGAAAGAAAGTAGAAAGCAGGCAATGAAGTGAGATGAAAGGGAAGTGGAGTAGGGAAGAGTGAGAGGAAAGGAGGGGAAGGGATGGAAGGATGAATGGGAGGAAAGGAAAGGAGTTGGTGGAGGGAGGGAAGAAAGGAAGGAAGGAAGGGAAGGGGAAGGGAGAATGGGAGGGAAGGGGAGGATAATATAAAGAAATCTTGACTGCTAAATATACACATTACGTGGTGGGTTTTGTATATCATAAACACAGCCACACACACACACACTCTCTCTCTCTCTCTCTCTCTCTATCTATCTATCTATCTATCTATCTATCCACCTACTTATCTATTTATGTATGTACGTACGTGCCACAGCATTCACCATTCCCGCGAGGTCTTACGTATTTCATCAACCTGTTTTCTGGTTCTTAGGACACAGCGTTAGTTAGCATGACAGGAGGGGAAGGAAAACAGTGTGATAAAGAGGAGTTACAATAATTTTTCTTCCCTTCCATCTCCTTCGCTTCGTCCACTGTCTTTCCCTAGGTCCTTCCCATTACGTACACACCTCTTTCCCTTCATTCATTTAACCTGCTGCCCTTCCCTCCTCTTTATACAACCCTTTCTTACTGATGCCATGCGTATAAGTAAGATCATTAATATACATTCATTTTTATCGTCTTGGAAAAAAAAAGATCGACATGATATTGTTGAAACAGTTCTTGTACTATACTTTGGAGGTAATGAATGGTGTGGATATTCTTACTACTACTACTACTACTACTACTACTACTACTACTATTACTACTACTTAAAAGATACCTTCTCCTCCTCCTCCTATTACTACTACTAATACTACTACCACTATTGCTACTACTACTACTACTACTACCACTATTGCTGCTACTACTACTACTACTACTACTACTACTACTACTATTACTAGTTACCTCTTACAGCAGGGCGAAATAAATTAGTAAACAGCAGACCCAATATCTCCTGCTCTTTTCCTGCTTGTCTTTTCAACTGAGGGTACGAGCAGGAGAGAGGACGCAGAAGAAAGAGGAGGAGGAGGAGGAGGTGGAGGAGAAAGAGGAGGAGGAAGAGGGGGAGGAGGAGGAGGAGGAGGAGGAAATACCATGATTTACGATTAAAAAAATATATAAAAAAAATTCCCTTATCGCATTTACGGGTATTAATAAGAAGGTGAGAAGCGATAAGACTTTTTTTTATATATATTTATGAAAGTCTTACTGTTTGTATGTATGCAGGTATGTATGTATGTATGTATGTATGTATGTATGTTCGTTTGGTGATATAATTACCGGAAATGAATGCTTGGTAATAGTTACTGATATCCTCATACGCACACACAACCCCTCTCTCTCTCTCTCTCTCTCTCTCTCTCTCTCTCTCTCTCTCTCTCTCTCTCTCTCTTATCCATATGGGTAGGCGGTGGCTGAGTGGTTGGCGTGCTGGGCCCACATTCACCACGCCATGGAAAACGTCGGTTCGAATCCCTACGCTACCACCTGGGATTTTTCAGTCAACGCCGAGTGGCCTAAAACTACCCACATCAACCCATCAACGCGGACTCTAGAAGAAACCGTCCAGTGAGCAATGAATGAGTTCCGGGGGGCAGCATGAGCCAAGCATAACAGGCGCCATTATAAAAAAAAATGCCTGCGCTATGACGGGCTTGGCCCGTCCATCTGGCCCCTAAAGAAAGCCTACCGGCGCTATAGGCGGAGATGTACAAAAAAAAAAAAGGTAAAATTCCGTGTGTGTGTGTGTGTGTGTGTGTGTCATGCTTTTTTTTTTATTTTTGTTTCACTTGATACTTCACTTGCTTGTTTGCATTACTGCTTGTTTGGCCGAGGCAGAGTTTGGGGGCCTGAAATTGCATCCTTGAGTTACCCGCCATTGTAGTGTGTGTGCGTGTGTGTGTGTGTGTGTGTCCTACCCACGACCTTGGAGTGGCTGGTGGGTTTAAAGGACCATGACAGACAGAAGGATGGAGGGAATGAGTGAGGGGTTGAAGGAGAGAGGGAGGAAAGGAGGGAAGGAAAGAAGGAGGAAAGGAAATAAGGGGAGAGAACGAAGGAAGAAATCGAGAAGAAGTAGAAAGGAAGAGAAATAATGAAGAAAAGAGATGAAGGAAAGGAGGGAAGGAAATGAGGAGAGAGAACGAGGGAAGAAATCGAGAAGGAGTAGAAAGGAAGAGAATTAAATGAAGAAAAGAGATGAAGGAGAGGAGGGAAGGAAATGAGGAGAGAGAACGAGGGAAGAAATCGAGAAGGAGTAGAAAGGAAGATAATTAAATGAAGAAAAGAGATGAAGGAAAGGAGGGAAGGAAATGATAACGAGGGAGCGTGGGAAGAAAGGAAGGAGTAGAAAGGAAAAGAATGAAGGAAGGCAAGAGAGAAGGAGGAAGGGAAAGAAAGAGACTATAGAAAGATAAAAAAAAAATGAGGGATACGCGAAAAGAGGCAAGAGGGGAGGAAAAAGGGAAGAAAAGAAAGAAAAGAGAGGAAAGGGAAAAGGAAAAAAAAGAGGCGAGGGGCGAAGATAAAAGGAGAAGAGGGAGAGAATCATATAAAGGAGGGAGGAGAGGAAAAACAACAGGAAGAATAGAGAGAGAGAGAGAGAGAGAGAGAGAGAGAGAGAGAGAGAGAGAGAGAGAGAGAGAGAGAGAGAGAGAGAGAGAGAGAGAGAGAGAGAGAGAGAGAGAGAGAGAGAGAGAGAGAGAGAGAGAGAGAGAGAGAGAGAGAGAGAGAGAGAGAGAGAGAGAGAGAGAGAGAGAGAGAGAGCACTAAACGGGAATAAGAGAGGAAGCAACATAAAAACTGAAAAAGAAGGAAAAGAAGAAGAAGAAGAAGAAGAAGAAGAAGAAGAAGAAGAAGAAGAAGAAGTAGAAGTAGAAGTAGAAGAAGAAGAAGAAGAAGAAGAAGAAGAAAAATAAAAGGCGAAATTAGAAAAGGGATTAGTTTTCCTTCATTATAGACTGTTGTTGTTGTTGTTGTTGTTGTTGTTGTTGTTGTTGTTGGTGGTGGTGGTAGGAAAACCGATAAGGGAAAAAAACTTACAATCGCGTTTTTTTTCCGTACATCTTTTTTTTTTTTCCTTCCTCATATGATACCTGAGTCACCTCAAAAGAACGGAAGTGGTGGTGAACGTGACGGACACACACACACACACACACACACACACACACACGGAGCCTAATCATGTTTCCTCGCCCACAAAAAGGTTAATGTATGGAGAGAGAGAGAGAGAGAGAGAGAGAGAGAGAGAGAGAGAGAGAGAGAGAGAGAGAGAGAGAGAGAGAGAGAGAGAGAGAGAGAGAGAGAGAGAGAGAGAGAGAGAGTTACCTCACCTGATAAGAATGGCAGTGGGAGGGAAAACGGATGGGGGGATGGGGGGGGGGAGAGAGAGAGAGAGAGAGAGAGAGAGAGAGAGAGAGAGAGAGAGAGAGAGAGAGAGAGAGAGAGAGAGAGAGAGAGAGAGAGAGAGAGAGAGTAATGGTGGCAACCGCTCATATTACAGTCATTACACTAAGTTATGTCTCCGTAATTATTATTATTATCAGCATTATTATTATTATTATTATTATTATTATTATTATTATTATTATTATTACTTTACAGTCACGGAAAATATAGAAGGAAAAGAAAGATAGAAAATGGGAAATGGGAAGGAAAGAAATGGTTATGATACGAAGAGGAAGGAGGAGGAGGAGGAGGAGGAGGAGGAGGAGGAGGACGAGGAGGAGAAGAAGAAGAAGAAGAAGAAGAAGAAGAAGAAGAAGAAGAAGAAGAAAAAAGAAAAGAAAAAGAAAAAGAAGAAGAAGAAAAAAAGGAGGAAAGGAAGAAAGAAAAAAAAAGAAAAAAAGGTAGAGGAGAAGGATAAGTTTAGAGTAGGAGGAGAAGACGAACAAGACGAAGAAGAAGAAGAAGAAGAAGAAGAAGAAGAAGAAGAAGGAGAAGAAGAACAAGACGAAGAAGAAGAAGAAGAGGAAGAGGAAGAAGATAACGCGTGCCTCCGAAATAAAGATTGCGGGAGTCACTTGGCACTGCTTGGTCAGCGGGGAGAGGCTCGGTGCCAACGAACAGAGACAAACAAACACAAACAAACAAAAAAGAAATGAATAAGCTTGTGGGAGTTCAAGCTTAACTAAACACTCACCATGTACTCCATTTTCAACTTTTTTTTTTGTTCATGCGTGTAATTAAAGAAGAAGAAAAAAAAGAAGGAGGAGAAGAAGAGAAAGAAGAAGAAGAAGAAGAAAAGTAGACGAAGGAGGAGGAGGAGGAGGAGGAGGAGGAGGAGGAGGAGGAGGAGGAGAAGAAGAAGAAGAAGAAGAAGAAGAAGAAGAAGGAAAGGGAGAAAGAATAAAGGAGAGAAAGAAAAAGAAAAAAAAAGAAAAAAAAAGAAAAAACAGGAGGAGGAGTAGGAGGAGGAGGAGGAGGGTAGAGTAGAGGGAAAAGAAGAGGAAGAACATTTGCTTGACCTGTTTAAACAATCCACTTTTTTTCCTAAATGAATATAATTAAAAAAAGTATATTGTGATTATGTGAATATGACGGACATTTCACTTTTATTTTTGAACTCGTGTACTAACTTATTCACTTTTTTACGGAAACATGTTTAGGTAAGAGACTATTTGGTGACCCTGTGTGTATTACCGACATATTTCTTCTCAGCTGTGGACTCTATATAATTAAAACACATTAACGTCACAATTAGTTCATTTCCTACGTACGTGACTAAATTCTTTTGCTTATACTTTCTTAGATTTAGTGTATTTTAGGATTTTAAGATTCTCTATTATTATATGTGAATTTAGACTTATTAACATCACAATTAGTTCATGTCCTTCGTGACCAAATCCTTCTACTTACATTTTTCATTTTTAGTCTATTTTGAGATTGGATTATATATCATTATTATTCCTGAGACGACGTGATTTTATTTTTCTACGTTTATTATATTTCAAGAGAGCTTTTTTGTGTATGAATTTTGGTATATGTTGGCTTCATTATTTTCTAGTTTCCATTTCCATTTCGTCTTGTAGAGTTTAATCAATGTGTCCTTCAATCTTGTCTTGTAAAATTTAATTAGTTTTCTAGTTATTTTTTTAGTTCTATTTTTTTGTTAGGTTTTAGTGCTATAGCTTTTCAGTCGTTTTTTTATAGCTTTTTTTGTAATTCGAAAAAGCATTATTGTGAGTGAATTTTGTTTTGCGTTGCGTTGGTTTGTTTCCACTTCACATTTCCATCTAGACTTGTGAAGTTTAATTTGTCTATCCTTCAATCTTGTCTGGTATATATATTTCGTCTTGTAAAGTTAATCTATCCTTCAATTTAATCTTGTATATCTTGTCTTGTAAACTTAAAATAATCTATCCTTCCATTTCATCTTGATATCTCGTCTTATAAAATTAAAATTAAATGTCCTTCAATTTCGTCGTATAAATCCTGTTTTGTAAACTTAAAATAATCTATCCTTTAATTTCATCTTGTATATGTCGTCTTGTAAAGTTCAATTAATCTGTCCTTCAATTTCATCTTGTCTGGTAAACTTAAAATAATCTATCCTTCAATTTCATCTTATATATCTTGTCATGTAAACTTAAAATAATCAATCCTTCAATCTCGTCTTGATATCTCGCCTTGTAAACTTAAAATAATCAATCCTTCAATCTCGTCTTGATATCTCGCCTTGTAAACTTAAAATACATCAATCCTTCAATCTCGTCTTGATATCTCGCCTTGTAAACTTAAAATACATCAATCCTTCAATCTCGTCTTGATATCTCGCCTTGTAAACTTAAAATACATCAATCCTTCAATCTCGTCTTGATATCTCGCCTTGTAAACTTAAAATACATCACATCAATCATCTTCTCTCCTGATATCGCCTTGTAACTTAAAAAAATATATAATCCAATCTCGTCTTGATATCTCGCCTTGTAAACTTAAATTAATCAATCCTTCAATCTCGTCTTGATATCTCGCCTTGTAAACTTAAATCAATCTCTTCTTCACTTCGGTTCAAAATCAAGACACTTCTACATCTGAAATTAATCTCTCTTCTCGACACTTCCATTTTGCTTTCCCGGGAGCAGAACTAAACGCCTAATTTTTCTTTTTATTTTCCCTTCATTGCCATTTAGTCGTTTCCCTTACTATAAATCAAAATCAAAACGGTGACCTCACGACAACTCATACAGCGAAACAATCTGATATAACACTTCACTTACAATTCAAAATCACTTCAGTTACAATCACTCCCTTCTACGACGACAAAACTCACGGCCTCGGATAAGATTAGCATTTTAACAACTTCTCCTTCCTGTATTAATAACGCCGCGGAGATAAACGCCCTAAATACCCCGCTGCGTCATGAGGTGAGCTCGGTGAAGGTGAGTGATGAAAGAAAAGAAAGAAAAAAAAAAACCTGATAGTTATTTCCTGTTTCTATGTTTCTCTGACCTAAAAAAGAAGGTTATGTGAGTCACGGTCTGAAGGAGTTGGAGGAGGAGGAGGAAGAAGAGGAGGAGGAGGAGGAGTGGAGGAGGAAAGTTGAAGGGAAGGGAGGAGGAGAGAAAAAGGAGTAGGCGTAGAATTAGGAGACGACATGGTGCAGGGAGGAAGGAGGAGGAGGAGGAGGAGGAGGAGATAGAAAGTTGAAGGGGAGGGGGAAGAAGAGAAGACGGAATATGAAGAAGAGAAAAGTTGAAAAGAAGGGAAGAGAAAAAGAGGAGGAGGATTAGGAGAAAAAGGAAAGTTAAAGGGAAGAGAGGAGGAGAGAAGATGGAGGAGGAGGTGGAAGAGGAAGAAGATGAGAGGAGAAAAGAAGGAATATGAGTAGAAGGAGATAGTATAGGAAGGAGACAAGAAGAAAGAAGATGATAAGTAAGGAAAGAGGAAAAAAAAGAGAGAATAAAAGATGAAGTACGAGAAGCAGTAAGAGACGTGAGAAGAGCGAAGAAGGGAAGGAGAAGAGGGGAGAAGAGGAAAGGAGGAGGAGGAAAGAGAGGAAGCGGGAGGAAGAAAAGGAGAAGGGAGAGGAGGAGAATGAAGAATGGAGAGCGGGAGTGGACATGAAGGAAGAGAAGGGAAGGGAGAAGATAAGGGAAGGAGGAAATGGGGAGGGAACTATGGCGGGGAGAAGATAAGGAAGGGAAGAAGGGAAGAAAAGAAAGAAGATATGGGAAGAAAGAAGGGAGGGAGGGGAGAGAAACGAAAGAGGGAAGAAGGGAAAGAAGAAGGGAGGGGAAGGAGGAAGGGAGGATAGGGTAGAGAGAAGATATGGGAGATAAAAAGGGAGGGAGAGGAAGAGAGGCGAAGGAGGGGAGGCAAGGGAAGGAAGAAGGGAGAGAGAGGTAGGGAGGGAGGGAAGGAAGGAGTGGGAAAGGAAAGCAAACGAAGTAGAGAGGAGAGTAAAGAGAAGAGATGTAGGCCTTATGTAAAGTGGAGGAAAGGGGAGATGGGGAGGGAGGGGAGGAAAGGGGAGGAAAGGGGAGGGTGGGGAGGAAAGGGGAGAGTAATTAATGCCGGTCTTAATGTTACACTGAGAGAGAGAGAGAGAGAGAGAGAGAGAGAGAGAGAGAGAGAGAGAGAGAGAGAGAGAGAGAGAGAGAGAGAGAGAGAGAGAGAGAGAGAGAGAGAGAGAGAGAGAGAGAGAGAGAGAGAGAGAGAGAGAGAGAGAGAGAGAGAGAGAGAGAGAGAGAGAGAGAGTGATTGATAGAAAGCTCTTATTCGAAGATAGTTTTGAATAGATATCAGGGCCTGGATTGGCGTGAGAGAGAGAGAGAGAGAGAGAGAGAGAGAGAGAGAGAGAGAGAGAGAGAGAGAGAGAGAGAGAGAGAGAGAGAGAGAGAGAGAGAGAGAGAGAGAGAGAGAGAGAGAGAGAGAGAGAGAGAGAGAGAGAGAGAGAGAGAGAGAGACGATAAAAAAGATAAAAAAATAAAAACAAACAAAATAAAAACAACAAAAAACACTAAAAGAATAAATGAAAAAAATGAACAACAACAACAACAACAACAACAACAAAAATGAAATAGAAAAAACAAGTGCAAAAATAATGAAAAAAATTAAAGGGATTAAGAAGGGAGAGAAACGAAGAGAATAAAGAACAGAGGAGGAGGAGAGAGAGAGAAGAAGAGATAGAGATAGAGATACACACAAATGATAGTCATGGCAGTGCGGAGGTCATGGAAGAGCGATTAGGAACAGTGGAGAGGGGAGAGGGGAGGGGAAGGGAGAAGGGAGGGGGAGGAGATAGGAGGGGGGAAGCAAAGGGAACGAGAGGAGGAGGAGGGAAGGGAAAGGAGAGGAAGAGAAGGATGAGTGGGGAGGAAGGGTAGGGAAGGGAGGGAGGGGAAGGGAGGGACGGGTGGAGTGGAAAGGAAGGGAGAGGGAGGGAAGGGAAGGGAAGGAAGGGAGAGACGATGGGAAGGGGAAGGAAGGGAAAGGGAGGGACAAGAAGAATGAGGAAGAAGGGAAGGGAAGGGAAGGAAAGGAAGGGAAAGGAAGGGAAGGAACGGGAGGGAAAGGAAGGGAAAGGGAAGGAAGAGAGAGGCGATGGGAAGGGGAAGGGAGGAAAAGGGAAGGGAGGGAAAGATAAGGGATGGAAAGGGAAGGAGAGGAATGAAGGAGAAACAGGAGGAGGCGAGAAGGAATAGATAGGAAGAGAAGAAGGGCAAGGAATCGTAATTTGAAGAAAGGGAGAATGTGGAAGGAGATGAAAAGGAGTGGAGGGAAAGGGGAACGTATGATAAAGGAGGGGAGAGGGGTAAGGAAGAAGAGGAAGGGAGGAAAAGAGAGGGAAGGGGTAGGAGAAGAGGTAAAGAAGGACGGATGGGAAAGAGGAAAAGTTAGAAGGAAAGGCAAATAGGGAAGGAGAGGGAGAAGGAAAGGAAGAAAGAAAGGAAGAAAGAAAGGAAAGTAAAGGAAAGCACGAGGAGGAAAGAAGAGGAAAGAGAGAAGGAAAGGAAGAATGAAAAACACGAAGGAAAAAAAGGGAAAAGAAGGAAAAGCGAAGGCAAGATAAATAAAAAAAGATGAGGAGGAAACGGAGAAGGAAAAAGATACAGAAAAAAACGAGAAGAAAAAGGAAAGAAAGGCAGAAAAAGTAAGAAAATGAAAAGACGAGGAGAAAAGGGAGAAAAAGAGGGAAAGATAAATGAAAAGGCGAAGCGAAGAGAGGATAAAGAAAAGGAGGAGGAAAGGTAAGACAAGGAAAACACGGAAACAAAAAAAAAAATTAAAGGTTAAACAGAGGGAAAAAATAACACCGATGACATCATGTTCCTTCAGCTTCAACGTGATTGGTGGATTGTGACGTCATGACCCACTGGAAGGAGCCTGATTGGTGGAGAGACAGAGCGATGACGTAATGTATTGAATGGAGTGTTGTGTGTGTGTGTGTGTGTGTGTGTGTGTGTGAGAGAGAGAGAGAGAGAGAGAGAGAGAGAGAGAGAGAGAGAGAGAGAGAGAGAGAGAGAGAGAGAGAGAGAGAGAGAGAGAGAGAGAGAGAGAGAGAGAGAGAGAGAGAGAGAGAGAGAGAGAGAGAGAGAGAGAGAGAGAGAGAGAGAGAGAGAGAGAGAGAGAGAGAGAGAGAGAGAGAGAGAGAGAGAGAGAGAGAGAGAGAGAGAGAGAGAGAGAGAGAGAGAGAGAGAGAGAGAGAGAGAGAGAGAGAGAGAGAGAGAGAGAGAGAGAGAGAGAGAGAGAGAGAGAGGCGGATACGATGAGCTCACGACTCTGGTAGCCATTCATGACCTCTCTGGGAAACAACGGCGAGGAAGGAGAAAGAGAAGGAAGGGAAGAGAGGGAAAAGAAAGAGAAGGAAGAGAAGAAAGAAAAGGAAAATAATAAATGAGGTGAACGGGGAGAAAAAATGTTTGCTGGGATAAAATCGTGTTATTGTTTAGACTCAAAAATGACGGAAAGATTCAACATGGAAGTACAAAAATAATGATAATATTGATGATGATGATAATAATAATAATAATAATAATAATAATAATAATAATAATAATAATGATAACGAGAAAACGGTAACGATATAAGAAAATATACATATGTTATCAATTATATGTATCTTTTCTTATATCGTTACCTTTGTCTCATTATTATTATTGTTATCATTATTATCATCATTATTACTATTATTACTATTATTATTATTATTATTATTATTATTATTATTATTATTATTATTATTATTATTATTATTATTATTATCATTATTATTATCATTATTTTTGTACTTCCTTGTTGAATGTTTCCGTCATTCTTCAGTCTAAACAATAACACGATTTTATGCCATCAAACATAGCAAAGTAGAAACGTAACAACAAGATTACGACTGAAGCCATCCTCCCACAAAGAGCAATTATACGATCTAAGAACTTTAATGTGTGACTCAGTATGACGTCTTAGTACAATGCTTGACCCGAGAACCACGAACCAAGTGTGGAACTATTATTATTATTTTAGTTATTTTTGAGGTCCATTAAGCAACAAAGTAAGAAAGTTGACACGGACCTAAACAGAGTCCCCTCGACGAGCAGACACGGATAAGAAAAGTAAGAGGCAGTGAACGTAAAATATGTAGAAAAAAAAGAGAAAAAAAAGAGAA
Source organism: Eriocheir sinensis (assembly GCF_024679095.1). NCBI lineage: Eukaryota > Metazoa > Arthropoda > Malacostraca > Decapoda > Varunidae > Eriocheir > Eriocheir sinensis. The sequence continues at coordinate 19,244,822 of NC_066517.1, read as the reverse complement.
AACAGATAAGAAAAAAAGAAAAGACCAAGTAATAAGCAAGTAATGAAATAAGTAAGGCGAAGCAAATAGAAAAAAACCCTATCCTACAATTTACTTCATGAATATCTGTATAACTAATAACATACGGAGACACAAATACTAGGAGAGCAACATCCCAGAAATTGTGTAAGTCAGGGCAGACAGCGGGCCAAGTGGAAAGGTTAGATTAGAGCATTTCCCGGATGGAGTACACTAACATCAGAAATGGAGATAGCTGATGAACAACCCTTTGGCCTACGGTAGGTTAGTAATGGCTGATGATAATTTTTTTTTTTACAACAAAGGAGACAGCTCAAGGGCACAAAAAAAAAGGGAAACAATAATAATAAAAAAAAGCCCGCTACTCGCTGCTCCTAAAAAGAATCAAAAGAGGTGGCCGAAAGAGAGGTCAATTTTTGGTAATGACGATGAATATGGTGAAAGATACATAATAAAGAAAAAAATAATAATGGCAATGAGTGAAGATGATGATGATGGTGATGACGATGACTATGGCGAAAGGTACATAATAAAGAAAAAATAATAATGGCAATGAGTGATGATGATGATGATGATGATGACGATGACTATGGTGAAAGATACATAATAAAGAAAAAAATAATAATGGCAATGAGTGAAGATGATGATGATGGTGATGACGATGACTATGGCGAAAGATACACAATAAAGAAAAAATAATAATGGCAATGAGTGATGATGATGATGATGATGATGACGAAGGATACATAATAGAAAAAAAAATCATAATAAAAAATACATACTAATAAAACATAATAAAGAAACCCTAAATGATATGAATAAAAAAAATCACTTGTTCTCAGCCTCGCACATCGCTTATTATCATTATCATTATTGTCATTACTGTACTTATTATCATCGTCAACATTACTTTATTTGTAGAGCATCTCAGAGCTAGAGGCACACTGTACATCTTTTGCTCTTTACTGATGCCATACTTCGAGCATCTCAGACCTAGAGGCACACTGTACATCTTTTGCTCTTTACTGATGCCATACTTCGAGCATCTCAAACCTAGAGGCACACTACATATTTTGCTCTTTACTGATGCCATACTTCGAGCATCTCAAACCTAGAGGCACACTACATATTTTGCTCTTTACTGATGCCATACTTCGAGCATCTCAAACCTAGAGGCACACTGTACATCTTTTGGTCTTTACTGATGCCATACTTCAATCACTCCATGGCTCGCAGTCTCAAACGTTAAACCCAAAACTGCCGAAGAAGGAAAGTGGAATCGATTTACACGTAGCTAACAGTGATCACAGCAAAAACTCAAAACTGCCGAAGAAGGAAAGTGGAATCGATTTACACGTAGCTAACAGTGATCACAGCAAAAACTCAAAACTGCCGAAGAAGGAAAGTGGAATCGATTTACACGTAGCTAACAGTGATCACAACAAAAACTCAAAACTGCCGAAGAAGGAAAGTGGAATCGATTTACACGTAGCTAACAGTGATCACAACAAAAACCCGAAACTGCCGAAGAAGGAAAGTGGAATCGATTTACACGTAGCTAACAGTGATCACAACAAAAACCCGAAACTGCCGAAGAAAGAAAATGGAATCGAATTACACGTAGCTAATAGTGATCACAGCCAAAAAAAGGAAGGCAATGGATAGAGAGAAAACACGAAAAAAATATACTTAAATAGAACTCACGACAAAAAGCAGAAAAAAAATAATTCAGTGTAGAAACCACTCATTCAGTCAACTAACAGGCTTCAGTATAACACCATCATCAGCAGAAAAATGAAGCACCATTACTCTCATTATATTACACATCACTATCGGCACCTCAGTACGCTTCTTGTAATAGCCAGGTAGCGGCGACGGAACAAGTTTGTGGCTTTACCGTGTACCAGCGACGGGCCACATTTTTGCCATGATATAAACCCCCAAAATAGATGATGCATAAACTTATCACAAATGCGTTGATATATATTATGAAATGGTTTGCGTGAGTGATGATTTTTTCTCATTTTTCTCGCTTAGAGGGGCCTTTAAGAAACATGATCCCCGCAAGTACCGGGTTAAGAGCCTCTTGTAGAAGGTGCTGGGGTTTTCAGTGCCTGGTTTGTGAGGCTCGAGATAGTTTTACACTATTTCTGCATCTTGAAAGGGAAAGCTGAACCGTGAAAACGCGACTAATCTTCTCTAGGGCATTGCAGAAGATTCGTAATAGGAGCCCGATAGGTTTAAATACTTGGGCCTGACACCTCGCCATCCGAAATTGATCCTCTCTTATGGCCACTCCATTCCCTTTTCTTTTTCAGGAGAACCACTAGGAGGACTTTTTCTGTGTTTTCTTTCCCTTAAGCTGCTTCTGTTACTATATAAGAAATTCAAAGAGCTATTCATTCCGTCTTAGTTAAGTAGGTGTGTGAGTGAATGAGTGAGGGGGTGAGTGAGTGAAGAACAGAATGAGTGAGTGAGGGATGGAAGGCGTGAGGGAGAGGAAGCCAGCATCTCCCTCACCACCTATAAACAACTCATCTCGGAGCGGATGTAAAAATTTTCCTTTCTCGCCCTTTCTCTCTCCTGCCAAGGGCCTCTGTGACTCCCCCAGAAAGCCTTGCCACTGCCCTCATCACACTATCCCTTGAGAAATAGCTGCCCTTTGCATTTTTAGGGTGGGGGCAAAATCAAGAGCTGAAACCAAATGTATATTATAAAAAGACAACAACAACAACAACAACCCGCTGCTCCTTTGTAAACAGAAAAATGGCAAGGAAATGATGTCAAGAAACGTGTGGTCAAATTCAGTTTAATCTTAACACATATTTTCACATATTTCTTGCCTCTCTGTCTGTCTGTCTTATTTTTTTCTATCTTTCTCTCTGTGTCTGTCTGTTCATGATTTTCTCTTTTTCTATTTGTCTGCTTGTCCGTCTGTCTGTCTGTTTATCTGTCATTATTTTATGTTCGTCTGTCTTTCTGTCTGTCTGTCTCTCCGCTTTTCTGTCTATTTGGCCGCACCTCTGTTTCTGTGCCTGTATATCTGTATTGTTCTGTTAGTCTGTCTATCTATCCGTCTGTCTCTGTTTCTGTCAGTATAATCTTATGTTTGTCTGTCTGTCTGTCTGTCTCTGTTTCTGTCAGTATCTCTTATGTTTGTCTGTCTGTCCGTCTGTTTCTGGTTCTGTCAGTATCAACATATGTTTGTCTGTCTGTCCGTCTGTCTCTGGTTCTGTCAGTGTCATCATATGTTTGTTTATCTGTTTGTCTGTCTCTGTGTGCAAGTCTCAGTGTTATCCTATGTTTGCCTGTCTTTCTGTCCGTCTGCCTCGGCCCCGTATGCCCTTCTGAGCAATGACCTTTCCCACTAACCCACGCCTTCCCTTGGTGACCTCGTGTGACTCAGTGGGGGAGCGCCGCGCGGGGGAGGACTGGGGATTACGTGGCGGGAAAGCGGTTGGGGAGACGCGCTGGAGAGGTGTCTAGGGGAGGGCTGGGAATTACGTGGCAGGAAAGGCGTAATGGGGAGGTATCTAGGGGAGGAAGCGACATGGGAGGAGTGGAGATTAAGTCTTTGGGAGGAAGCGTGTTGGGATGGAGATGATTTGGATTCTTTTAAAGTGTTGAGTCTAAAAGAAATGACGTAATGAGATAATATCCTTGTGTCACCTTGTCAAGCGCCCCTGTGTGTGTGTGTGTGTGTGTGTTGTATGAATAAACGTTTAGACCACACACACACACACACACACACACACACACACACACACACACACACAAACACACATAAACAAACTCACACAACCCCCCTATTTTTTCTCCTCCCTCCTCCCTTTCACATCACACACACTCAACTCTCTTTCCCTCCTCCTCTTCCTCCTCCTCCTCCTCCACACATCCTCGAGCAGTAACCTCTGTCCTATCGCCCCCGAGTGACTGTTAATAATCTACCCACGCCCTCTTAAGCCTTCCTCAAGTGTGGACTCATATATCGAGAATGCTGCTGCCACCCTTGAGAGAGAGAGAGAGAGAGAGAGAGAGAGAGAGAGAGAGAGAGAGAGAGAGAGAGAGAGAGAGAGAGAGAGAGAGAGAGAGAGAGAGAGAGAGAGAGAGAGAGAGAGAGAGAGAGAGAGAGAGAGAGAGAGAGAGAGAGAGAGAGAGAGAGAGAGAGAGAGAGAGAGAGAGAGAGAGAGAGAGAGAGAGAGAGAGAGAGAGAGAGAGAGAGAGAGAGAGAGAGAGAGAGAGAGAGAGAGAGAGAGAGAGAGAGAGAGAGAGAGAGAGAGAGAGAGAGAGATTTACATAGATTTACATAGAAAATCAGACCACACAGACCCCATGGTCCAGACTTGGTGGTCTGTCCTTAAACCTAAGTGATTTTACATTAATCAGAAGACTCCAAAACGTTGCATTTCTACTCTAGTTGATATTAAGTTGAAGGAAGTGACGGTCGAGCTTATTTTTGAAGGAGTCAATCGTGTTACACTGGACCACTGATGGTGGAAGCTTATTCCATTCTCGCACTATAACGTTGGTGAAGAAAAACTTGGTGCAGTCCGAATTTACTTGTCTACATCTGAGTTTTACGCCATTGTTCCTCGTGCGCAAAGTGTCATCGATCACAAACAACGTCGATCTGTCTACATTCGTGAAACCATTAAGTATTTTAAAACATTCGATCAGTTTTCCTCGGAGGCGACGTTTCTCAAGAGAGAACATGTTAAGGGTAGAAAGCCTTTCTTCGTAGGATTTGCTGCGCAAGGAAGGGATCATTTTCGTTGCCCGACGCTGAACACCTTCTAATTTAGCAATATCCTTTGCATGGTGGGGAGACCAAAACTGTACCGCATATTCCAAGTGGGGTCTGACTAAACTGTTGTAGAGCGGGAGTATTACATCTTTATTCTTGAATACAAAGTTTCTTTTAATGAAGCCCAACATTCTGTTCGCTTTATTTGCTGCATCGATGCATTGCTGTGAGAATTTGAGGTTTGACGCGATTTTGACCCCCAAGTCCTTGACGCATTGAACGCTTTTGAGTTTAACGCCGCGCATTTCGTATTCGAACTTCTTATTCCTCGTTCCAATTTGAAGGACCTGGCACTTGTCTACGAGAGACATACGACAATTTTTTTACTGTCCTGTGATTGGCTAGCTCATGCTTCCAAATGTATAAAAAACGAATCGAAAACTGCATAAATGTCTATCTTATACATATTTGTTTTCCGTGACGCGAGCAGAGTACGGATTATATATATATTTATATATTAAAAGAAAAAAACCTCATTAGAATATCAGTATATTATAAAGAAATCATTAATCTTTGCAGACCTTTCACTAACATCTACGTAAACACTCACTCACGACTGACATTTAAAACAATTCTGCCTCACCTGACTCTTGACTAATTAATTACAGGTAAGCAGACAACCGGACACCTCCACCATCACTAACACTCCACCCACACCACCACCACCGCCACCACCACCACCAACGCCACCACCACCACCCACACCACCGCCAACAAGTACGTTACCCCCAAGCATTCACCACCACCCACACCACTTCTAATCACCTCCAAGCACTCCTACACCACACCCACACCTGCATATGTCACCTGAACCACACCCAACACCACCTATTCTTCAACACCACCACCACCACGTACGTCACACCCATGCATTCACCACCACTCATAACACCTTCTAATCACCTCCAAGCACTCCTACAGCACACCTACACCTGCATATGTCACCTGAGCCACTCCCAACACCACCTATTCTTCACCCTTTTCTATTTTCCCATCCCCCCAAAACCACACCCAACACACCTTTTTCACCCTTTTCTATTCTCCTATCACCCCAAAACCACACCCAACACCCCTTCTTCACCCTTTTCTATTCTCCTATCACCCCAAAACCACACCCAACACCCCTTCTTCACCCTTTTCTATTCTCCCAACACCCTGAAACCACACCCAACACCCTCTTTTTATTCTCCCATCACCCCAAAACCACACCCAACACACCTTCTTCACCCTTTTCTATTCTCCCAACACCCTAAAACCACATCCAACACCCTCTTTTTATTCTCCCATCACCCCAAAACCACATCCAACACACCTTTTTCACCCTTTTCTATTCTCCCAACACCCCAAAGCCACACCCAACACCCTCTCACTTTCTTCACCCGCTGCTCACCCCACCTATGCTTCATCCTTTTCTATTCTCCCATCACCCCAAAACCACACCCAACTCCCATTCTTCACCCTTAGCCTTACTCCAGCACCCCCATTTTTTTTTCAATGTATAAAGATTTAATGTGGATTAGTCAGAAAGGTATACAATGGGAGCGGAGGAGGGAACGGAAATAGTAGTAGAGTTAGGTTGTGTGATGTGTGTTTTTGTAGCCTCCTCCACCTCCTTGACCTTTACCACTCCACTCCCAGGACCTCAGAAGTAAACTGTATCCTTATCGCCCACCTACAATCCCTCGAGTGTCCAGTATCATTCCTGTATCCCTCCCGTCCCTCTAAAACCCCTTAATAGTATCATGTAGCATTCGTGTATCCTTCTCCCTCTCCTCTTCCCTCTACAACCCCTCAAAAGTGTCCTTCATCCTTCTTGTATCCTTCTCACCCTCTACAATCACTCAAAAGTATCCTGCATCGTTTCTGTATGCTTCTCACTCACTAACCTAACCTAACCTAACCTTCCCTTGTGGTCTGATTTTCTATGTAATTTTCTATATACAGTCCCGCAACAGCATCTTGTATCCTTCTCACCCCTTACAATCCCTCAAAAGTATCCTGTATCCTTCCCGCCCCCCTGCAATCCCTCTTAAGTATATCATATGATTCCTGTATCCTTCTCCCCCCCCGCAGTACTCCAAAAGTATCCTCTATCCCCTTTATCCTTG